>NC_081765.1:11721425-11796425 GCF_963082965.1 Carassius carassius
GGACACCAGATCGCCAGACTAAATAAAAAGTAAAGTAAATAATGACATCATTTTTTTTTTTTTTATTTGAGGTGAACTATTATTTCAAGACCTACTGAATTTTGTTTTATGTTTTGTACATCTTTATAAAGATTAATAATAGTCCTGGGATTGAATATTTCACTAACAGTATTCAGCATAGTGTCAGTTAATTAACAGAATGGCCCAAATCACAATGGGATTACCACATGCTACATTACGTAATTTTTAATATTTGATTTTACATTTAATGTATGCATTACCTTACGGGATTGAATGAACTGTAGACCTTATTCATTCATTTCAAACTTGTTAGTCAAAATCATGTGCTCGGAGCCTGATGGGAGCTGAAATGTCGACCTTCACTCTTATTATTGTAAAATTTTAAAGGGGGTTCATAAATGACTTTCTCAGATGACAGTATTCCACAAAGCTGATTTTATGAAGTCGGGGGCAGATGTGCCTTGTCCAATTTTTCTGTGTGATAAATGCAAATCAGAGTTAAAATGTGGCAGCTTCTCTGTCCCCTGAGCACCGACCCTTTGCCCCCTCATCAGATATTTCCCTCATTGCTGCTTGAGGTTCATTATTTAAAAAGTACATCAGTTTGAGTGGCACCCATTTTTGCTGGCTCTTTCCGATCCCCTGTGGACTGATGGGGATGTGGATTCAACACTCTCCCGGAGCATTAGGGTTTAGACGGTCTCCTAATAAACAACAGGCTTTTCATCCTTCATCGCTACAGGAGCCGCCTGGTCCAAATGAGCCCGTAGATTGCTGCGAGACTTCCTCGCCTTACAATTTACTGCATTATTGCTTTGTCTTTAGAGTGGTCAGTTTGACTGATGGGAGGCAGTCTTCATGTTTTGTACTGAAGCAGGTGTAATGATCAGACCCGGGGTGGCAGTGGCCATGTATTGCACCCTGTCGTGTTTGAGATAGTAATATCATTGGATGTATTTGGAAGGTCAGGGCTCTGACAAGAGATTGCCAGTCAGATCCGGGCATTGCTTAGTTTTAGTATGCAGTTGGCGTGCAAGATCTTAACAGGCATTTACTCTTAGGGGCCCCTGCATGTCGAGCTAAGCTAAGACTATTTATTTATTTTTTTTCCGGGTGGACACGTCCTTTCACTCAGACACGTTTATGTGCGTGCCTAGACTTTATTTGTGTGTTTGTTATTCCCATCAGCTTAGTGTTATTGGCTGTTATTCTCAGGGGAATCAGCGTGTGGGCTGGTGATGCACACGAGGCCTCTGTGAGGATGGATGGAGCTGTTGGAGGGATCCTGATTGGCTGCTGTCTCCAGGGCCTTATTTCTAGGCCAGGGTGAATGTCTGTTGTTTGGTCCCTGTAGAGTTTCTCTGATCTGGCTGTAGTCAGTCAGGGTCACAAGTAGGCCTGTCACATTAACAACTTTTTGTTGTGCAATATATTGCGCCAGAAATAATTGCGATAATCGATATTATTGTAATTTTTATGCCAAAATCATAATGTAACAGCATAAAATGCAAGAAGGCCTACACTCTTCCAAATGACAGCAAACTTTTAAGTTTTGAGAATAGTTAGATTGTGGAAATGAAGTATCCAAATATTGGATACCTTAAAAGCCTTAATAAATAGTAAATAAACGTTTTTTTTTATTAATTCTTTTAAACAAAAAGTACCTAGTAACGAGTAGAAATAAGAACTTGTATGGAGATTTTTCCATCTACATATTTTTCCCGGACCTTCTTTTCTCTGTAAATAAAGGGTGCAAAGTAATGTTGAAAAACACAATCACTACTCAGCAGTCAGATGTCTGTATGCACAAAGGCACAGATCCCTAAACAAGACCATATCTGCAGATGAAACTTTTTTTGTAGAAACATGTTTTAAATTTGCACAAGCTCCTCACGACTACACCACATTATGTACGAGAAGCTGCAAAAGTGAAATGTACAAAGCATGGTGACATAAATTTTTAAGTAAATATAATGGCCGATATATTGCGTCACCAAAAATTATTGAGGTCATGTACATATATTGCGCGATAAGTCGATATATTGATTATTGTGACCTAGTTACAAGTAATGTTTGTGCAGTACTAAATACAAGACGTTTTCCTATTATGTGCTTTGATACACTTTTAGGTTCCCATAACTATGTACATGAGGGTTACTACTGAATTTGGCTAGTAGAATGGCATTAAGGTGTGGACATGTAAATAATAATAATAATAATAATAACACCAGTGTCAGTAGTGTAGAGATTTATTAAGTATGGCTCACACAGGAATCACTTTCAAACCAAGTGACTTTCTGTTGATCAACACAGTGAGTTCATGTGACCAACTTGTGTAGGAAACATTTTACGAAACTCCCACTCCCACGTAGATTCCTATTGGAATGAATAGATTTAGAAACTGTAAATGTGAAAGCACCTAGCTGAAAAAAATTTTAATTAATTAATTAATTAATTCATGTCTATCAAAATCACGTGGAGCAAACAACATGCAGAGGAACAACAAAAACGGTCTCCCTTTGATATCAGTTAATTTGACCTTTTGTTAGTTTGCAAGTATTTATGAATTAACAATTCAGTTATTTATTAGGAAAAACTGGCTTGTTTTGTGAGGTGTGGGGAGAATGTTAAAAGTTGAGTTGTTCAGTCTTTTTTTTTTTAAAGTGGCATTTTATTAAATGTTTTTTGTGTTTGTTTTTATGCTTTGAATGTTGAATCTGTACATGCCATTAAAAATAGAGGCGAAGCTGAAATGGCAGTGAACTTAAACACAGCATGGATAGATGATAATTGACAAAATGCTTACAAATGTATATGTTTTTACATTTAAGACCCTTTTAGCGCTGTTAAATTAAAAAATTTAAAAAATAAAGGGTTAGTTCATACAAAAATGAAAATTAAGCCATCCTGAAGTCTTCCTAGGTGTAAATGACTTTCTTCTTTCAGATAAATTCGGTTGGAGTTATTTTAAAAATGGTCTTTTGATCTTTCAAATCTTTCAAACATTAATATAAAATGCATCCAGTGGGTGAAGAAGTGACTCGCGAGACTCACCAGCGAATGTGCAAAACTGACTTCATATGCCTTCATGACTTCATTCTTTATTTTCAACTGTGAGCGCAATCTAGATTAAAGTGATTAAAATGTTTTGAATTTGGATTTTTTTCTTACAAAAATGCATCGATTCGCTACAGAAGGCCTTTGTTCACCCTCCAGAGCCATGTGAGACACTTTTTTCCATCCATGCTCTTTATATTAAACTTACCATGGACTGATGGAGTGCAACACCCGCTAAGTTGCATCAAACGGCTTGAAAGATCAGAGACAATTTTTTAAATGAAATGTATGGCTTAATTGTCATTTTTGGCTGAACTAGTCCTTTAATTTAATTTTTCTAAATCATAAGGAACCAACAAGAATACAACTGATAATTCTAAGAGCTTGTCACATAAAATGTTATTTCCTTTGTAATAGACATTCTTATTATTGACCCATTATTTGTAGCCTCAGATATCAATTTAGTATCAAGTGAAAAAGCCAATGGCTGGTATTGCAACAAAGGCAAAATGTTTATATTGTTTTAAACGTAATCTGAATAAGAGTAAAAGGGTTCATAAAACTAGTTACATGTATGCAAGAAAGCATACAATCAATTGAACATATTTACACACTCTCACACAGTGATGGATAATGGTATTAGCTTTATGAATAGTACTACACAGCGCAGCAATATTAGGTTTACTTGTGTTCCGTTTATGATTGGGAAGCATTGTACCGCAGTATGGTTTGTCAGTACTGAGAAGGTGGTACAATTGATCTTTGTGATAGATTGTTTTCATTACTTGGTTCTTTTCCCTGTGAGACTATATGATTCAGAACTGCTGGTAACTAATGTCCTTCAGGTTTCCCTTGATGTTTCATTAATAGAGTTAATAATCATAATGTTGCATTTATTCATGAATGCAGGGAGGCTTCACAAATCATGTCTCCGCGCTTTCAGCACAAAATGCAGAACAAACGCAGCATTATGTTTGCAGGAATACTAACACCCTCATCAATCAGTTTGGTTTTTGAACCTTACGCTAACTTCACAGTTTTGTCACGCCATTTGAAGCTCGAATTCAGTGCCAGTACAAATCCAGTATCTTCCAGGAAGTTTTGCTGAACGTGCGTGGATGATTTGGGGTTGTTGTGTCTGATAGCGCACTCATTGATTACCATAGATGAGCAACAGACATGAGCTTGGTTTGGTTGTTTTGTAAAAAGATGCCTCTAACTTTGACTAAGTTTTTGATGGATAGAAATTCATAAGATGTGTTTTGAGACTTGAGTACAGTGAATTGGTCAACTGGAATACAGCAGACTTTTAGTTCCATTGACAAATCATCACTTTTGCAAACCCTTGCTTTTTTCCATTATGCATCTCTACTGTAAATGATATGATTTAGCTTTTGAGATCCATAATTATTAAAAAACTAGTGTTTATTGAAGGCTTCATTTAATCCCACCAGAAAGCATAGTGATTATGAGATGCCTGTGATTATCCGTTCAAAAAGTGAGATTTCAACATGTTAGAGGTAGTCTTTGGTTTGTAGATTGTGTTGGATTATCCCTCCTGGTCCTCTAATAGGCAGAATGGTCACCTGAGAACATATCTGATTATTATATCTAGAATTTGCTAGATTTTTTTTTTTTTCAAATAAATTAATTTAATTAAATTCCAGTGCTTAATCCAAGCCAAATACACCCAGTCTGGGCTAAACCCAGAATATCCCATTATCCTAGAACCACCTCTGACTGTCAATAGACTAAAACTAAGTGTATGTTTAGTAACTAAATGTGTTTAATGTTAATTTTCAAGACTGTTATTTTTGGACTTTTAATAGTCCATTGCAAGCACAAGATCATCCCCAAAGAATGGATATCCAAATATACACAACTTCATTATGACCAACTAGATTATGTAATGACTTTTCAGTTTCTAAATTATGTAGTTTTCCAAGTTTTCCAAGATTTAATGCTGAATATCAAGTTGGCAACCCAAAAGAGTTCCAAAATTATATTTATTTGTACCTTGCGTAGTTCTATTAATGGTCAAATGAACTTTGACTGGCTCACTTTTAAAAGTTGATAAGCCTAATTATTTTGCTATCGTATGCATAATTATGCAGCTATTTGCATTCAGCATTTTCCCCATCTGTCTGTGACCCTACCAGAACAGACCTGTCACCATTTTTGGGTTACGACCCACCAGTTATGGACCATTGAATTGTTTCCCCTGTTCACTTTGGCCTAGTTTTATAGACAAGCTAATTGCATGTAGGCTTTGTTGCACTGAAGGCTCTCAACTTGTCCAACTGCCTGTAAGTTAATAGAGGTTAAGCTGTAGTCTTGCTCACTGCATTTCCTATTTGTGGACAATTCGACCTCTTAGCTAGCTGTCATAGCTTGGAGCATAACTACTTGCCTGCTTGTTATCTCGCCCATGATAGAGCGGCGAGAAGTGTTGTTAATTACCAGATTTCTTTCTCCGCCATTGAAGTCTCAGCAGCTTACAGTCTTGAATTTTTTTTTTTTGTTATGCTAATCTAAAACATTTTCCTGCAGCTGTGTAATTATGCATTTAATGTGTTGCAGGATTAAAGCGAACGAGAAATGGCCTAGATTTAGTTGCGCTAATCTTCAGTCTTTTAAATGGTGCCATACATCAGCTATCACTTGAAAAGAGCGTGGTTACCACTTTGAGGATTTGCTGTCTTATTTCTGCTATATATACTGCAGCCCTCTGCTTTGCGTATTGCTTTGTTTTTTGTTATATTCAACGAGGTGTTTTCCATTGACCTGGACATGTCACTTTCCAGCGGGAAGAAAAGACACCTATGATCTTAAGCCAGTGCTCTCAAGAATGTGCTGGGCTAGGAAATGTTCTTGAGTTGAAGGCCCTACATACTTAGCATGTCAGAAATCCTTTGTCCAGAGGCAGTAAATTGTTTGAGAGAGAGATAGAGAGAGAGAGACCTTAAGTGAAGGAAGTGCTTGAGAGTCACTCAGGAAGTTATCAGTCTGTTGAAATAGGACACTTAATTACCCAGGCAGACATACAGTAGGCCGTGGTTGTGCTGCTGTTTTTTCATTAATCTCAGGAATGCCAAGATGCACAAGTGCTGAGTTGGCTGATATCATGGAAAAGCCTGGACTTGTGCCAGCAAGAAAACAATTATCCTGCCTGGCCTCAGAGACCAAGTTGGTTAGCATCTGCTCTCAAAGAGAAGTCCAAATGAATTATTTGCAATGCATATTACTAATAAAAAATTAAGTTTTGATATATTTATGGTAGGACAAAATATCTTCATGGATCATGATCTTTAGATAATATCCTAATGATTTTTGGCATAAAAGAAAAATCGATAATTTTGGCCCATACAATGTTATTTTTTTGGCTATTGCTAAAAATATACCCCAGCAACTTAAGACAGGTTTTGTGGCCATTTCTTGTATATCAGGGACAGTGCTGTGTGCTTCAGTCTTGTAGGTTGTGTGTGTGTGTGTGTGTGTGTGTCTGCATATGCTATATTAATGTGGTATGGCTTCCTGATTATTGTATTAGCACTGCTGATATTTATCAAACACAACGCTGGAGTAGGACAGGAGAGTCCAGACATGCTGTCTGTTCAGGACTCTTTCTCTATTTGTTAGTCTCATTTAAGAACTGATTACTCACATACACAGCCCTTCACATTGGCCTTTGTGCCCAGGAAAATTAAAATTTTATTTTCACCATATAAAAACTATCTCATTTCATTCAGGCTATATTACATTCCATAACAGAAAATGAGGTGTGGGTCAGAAAATGGTATGTTTATTAAATTCAATTCACGGCAAAATTGGTATTTTCATATTTGAGCAGAAAGTGCAAGAATGGAGTGTGGAGGTGGAAGATCGTTCTCGGAGATGGACAGCATCTTATTGCATCATTATCATCACCATCATGATCATCATTACTGTTTATGAGCTTGGTAATGATGCTAGGCTTGGTAATGGACACTGCACCAACAAAGCAATTGTAAAAATATGGCAGGTTCCCCAGTACTATCTGTCAACAGGGTAAAAATTGCAAAATGTCCCAGAGATTTCCATCGTTTCATTACAGCACAGCCTCGTTATCTCCCGCTACACTCGTACCCTCATTCAATGGTCTCATAGCTTGGAAAAGCAGGCCTTAATGTGGCATGCAATACAGCATTATTCCCAAAGACTAGCACAGCTAGCGTTCAAAAGCTCAGGGCTCATTTAGGTGAAATCGTGATTAAACAGGTGCATTGGCTGTCAAATGTCATTTTGCACATGGGCTGTGTGAGATGAGATCTTATGGGATCCAGTGTTATGGTTTTATTGTGTATTGATTGAAATACAAGCTTTTGTAATGTGTTTTTGTTCTCTAACATGACACTGATGCCATAATAGAGACATCAGAATAAGGAATAAGTAAGAAATAGTATGTACTGTAAAGGGTGATGAGTGTGCGTGTACCTTTAGAAAACTCACTTAGTACACCTCTAAATGCCTACGTGGACAGCATTGTAAAGATTTAGAAGATAATGGGTTTGCACCATTTTTCATTGCTGGAGTTTTGTTTTGTCATGCTATGTATAAAAAAAAAAAACTATTTCTTAGTGTCTTTTTCTAGTAAAACATCTAAACATTCTGAGCAACACAACTGCATTAATTATCAACACATAAAATATGTCTGAAATATAATTGTATTTGTCTCATTGCATAATTTTTTCCTCAATGATTTATGTTTACAGCTAGTGCAAACCTTTCAATGCTACGAGAGAAAATAGATTTTTATTTTTTTGAATGTAAATCCTAAGCTGTTTTGGTTCTTTGGTAAATGTATCTTATTTTAAATATGCCTCTCTGCAACTATGGACTTTTGCGAAAATATTTTTAACAATAATTGAGAATTCACAAAGACTAAAAGATAGTCAAAACTTAAGTCTTAAATCCCATAACAAACATCACAGCAGTGATATAAAATAAAAATAAAAATCCATGTTTTGAATATATAAGTTGATGTGCTCTTCTTTGTGCATTTTTCAAAGTGAAGATTTCACCTCTCATACTATACCAAATGTTAAACCTGCTTGAGATTGTGAACTTGTTAATTAGAATGCTGTTTCACAGCAATAATATTAAAGCAAACTTTTATGTAATTATAGATGGTGATTCTGATGGGTGTTCAAGCATAGTTTCAAAGAAATACATTCAGTATTACCTAGTTTGTTAGCCTGTATGTTTGAAGAAATTGTATGGTAAGTATTGGTCATCCGATATATTGCCAAGGCCGATATTTGACGTTTTTCAAATATCAGCATTGGCTGATACATTTTTCTGTTTGGCCGATGCATTCTACAATTCATGAAACCACCATTTGGCTTCTTGCAGCCATCAGATCATGCAAATGTTTTATTTGTTTGGTTGTTGCAGTCAGGGGCGTGTCTAGAACATTTTCAGTGGGGGGGGGGGGGGGAGGGGGGCATGCTGGGGCACTGCCTCCAAATGGGGTGGCCGCCAGTGACCAAAAAAAATAAATAAATAAAAAAACTAAATTCTACAGTATATTATGTAAATCCTATTATTTTAATTATTTTTTTTTTACTTGAATAAAGTTACTTGTAAACAAATGCAGTAATAAAGCATATTTTGGATTAATTTAGTTTTTTGTCATGTCCCTCAGAATAAATTATTTTTTAAATTTTTTTCTTTGAAAGAAACTCCCTATATCTTTACTTCTTTTCATGGCTTGGCACTGCTCTCTTCCCTGCCTTCAAAAGAAACACTTATTTGTGTCTGTTATTCTCAATCTCAAAAAAAAATAAAATAATCAAATTGTGAATGAAATGCACAGAATGCATCCATGTCATTTCACGTGTAAATGACTAAGTTAGGCCTGACAATTTAACTGACTATCTAACTAACTTACTCTCATGCATTAACAAGTAACGTGTCACTAGACAATTATTATTATGGAACATTCTGTGCATATTGTCATTTGGTGCAATCTTGCTATGTGGTCACTGTCACAAAATAAACTGATACAAAATATGCAAATCACCATGACTGTTTATTGTTTGATAGCGCCCAGCGTATTTTACTTTTATTGTGTTTTATTAACTGTTGACTGAACATTCGATTGAAATCAACCACGACTAACACGAGCAGAGCCTGACGGGGTAAAAACATTGATCTGAGAAAACCATACAAACATATTAAACCATACATAAAGGATACCTACCAGCTCTTTGTTTGGTGTCTTGTGATGTGTCATTCTTGAACGAATCGTTCGAATCTTTAATGTGACTAGGGAAGAACGAGTCGTCTCTATGACGGCGACATCACTTTGATTGTTTTTTTTTTTTTTTTTTTACAGTGGATTCTAATCTTCAAAAATTACCTTGTTGTATGATTTATGTCTTTTGAGTTGACACTTCAGATTAGACTATAAAACTGTAGTGTTACTTGTTTAGGATTCAAAATGTTATTTGCTTTTAATTTATGTCATTATGTCCTTTTTGAGGAAGCATCTTATACATATATTAGACCATTTTAAGCAATTATTATACCAGCAAACTCAAAATTGGATTAAAAATTAAACTAGGCTATAAATACTTGGATTATAATATTATTATATTGCCTAGTGTTTATTTACTGATAGACAGTCAAAAAGACAAATTAATCAATATTTTATTTATTACAAGGTTTTATTTATTTATAAAATAATAACACACCACATATCCTCAAGAAACAGTAACAAAAACACAGTGACAGAAATAGCGCAGGGGTCTGTCACGTGATTAAGGAATGACTTGAACCCAAAGACTTGTCAGACAAGAGGTGAGTTAATCACAGACTGAAGACCCAGGTAAAGAATTAATTAATCTTTTCTGTATCTTTATAGCATTTTAGTTTTGTATTGTTTGTAGTGTGATCAACGTTTGCGTAAGTACTAGATGTGTTGTGGAAGTAACACTTAACATTTTAATTACATTTTGCTAAAATGAACGAAATGATTCGAAAAAAGATTTGTTCATTTTGCTGAACGCGACTCAAATGTCCGAGTCGGTATAATGATCCGAACTTCCCATCACTTTACTGTCTATGGTCCATAGACAGTAAAAGAAATGGACACAGCGACCCCTTTGGAACTCAATTGAGACAAGTGAAGCCCATTTTTAGCGATTTTTAGCACTTCTGTTTCTGACGGGCAGACTCAAACTAAGCTTGATGACGTCATCAACCTGTCTGACAGATGTAAATCTTCTAGTAGCTGTGCGTGTAAACTGCCATCGTTAATCTTGCAGAGACGGCGAGCTTGAGCAGGGAGTTCTTTGGCGTGAGTGGGCAGGAGTAAGTATTCTGATTAATTATTTTGTATAGTATTTTAAAATGTAACGCCAGGGCTTGTATCTATGGGCTTCTCTCTTGACGTCTCCCCGATTGCCTGCAAGCTTCTCCTCCTGTCTGTACGGTAATTTCTCTACTGTGTGACAGAGAGTCGAGTGGTTATTACGCAATCGTTAGCCTATTTTTACAAAAACTGTTTCTACGGGGCCATAATGTAACATAGAAGGTAATGGAGCCCTTTATACATTGTCGTGTATCTTTAGAAATAAATAATGGACAAATGGATTCTTTAGCTCTAGGGACGTGGAACGTCACCTCACTGGTGGGGAAGGAGCCCGAGATTGTGCGTGAGGTTGAGAGGTTCCGACTAGCGATAGTCGGGCTCACCTCTACGCACAGCTTGGGCTCTGGAACCACACTCCTCGAGAGAGGATGGACTCTTCACCACTCTGGAGTTGCCCATGGTGAGAGGCGGCGGGCTGGTGTGGGTTTGCTTATAGCCCCCCAGCTCAGCTGCCATGTGTTGGAGTTTACCCCGGTGAACGAGAGGGTCGCTTCCCTGCGCCTTCGGGTCGGGGATAGGTCTCTCACTGTCGTTTGTGCCTACGGGCCGAACGGCAGTGCGGAGTACCCGGCCTTCTTGGAGTCTCTGGGAGGGGTGCTGGAAAGTGCTCCGACTGGGGACTCCGTCGTTTTACTGGGGGACTTCAACGCCCACGTGGGCAACGACAGTGACACCTGGAGGGGCGTGATTGGGAGGAACGGCCCCCCTGATCTGAACCCGAGCGGTGTTCAGTTATTGGACTTCTGTGCTAGTTACAGCTTGTCCATAACGAACACCATGTTCAAGCATAAGGGTGTCCATCAGTACACGTGGCGCCAGTACACCCTAGGCCGTAGGTCGATGATCGACTTTGTGGTCGTTTCATCCGACCTCCGGCCGTATGTCTTGGACACTCGGGTGAAGAGAGGGGCGGAGCTGTCAACCGATCACCACCTGGTGGTGAGTTGGATCCGATGGCGGGGGAGGAAGCTGGACAGACTCGGCAGACCCAAACGTACTGTGAGGGTCTGCTGGGAACGTTTGGCCGAGTCTCCTGTCAGAGAGATCTTCAACTCCCACCTCCGGCAGAGCTTCGACCGGATCCCGAGGGAGGCTGGAGATATTGAGTCCGAGTGGACCATGTTCTCCACCTCCATTGTCGAAGCGGCCGCTCGGAGCTGTGGCCGTAAGGTTTCCGGTGCCTGTCGAGGTGGCAATCCCCGAACCCGGTGGTGGACACCGGAAGTAAGGGATGCCGTCAAGCTGAAGAAGGAGTCCTATCGGGCCTGGTTGGCTTGTGGGACTCCTGAGGCAGCTGACAGGTACTGGCAGGCCAAGCGGACTACAGCCCGGGTGGTTGTGGAGGCAAAAACTCGGGCCTGGGAGGAGTTCGGTGAGGCCATGGAGAAGGACTATCGGTCAGCCTCGAAGAGATTCTGGCAAACCGTCCGGCGCCTCAGGAGAGGGAAGCAGTGCCCTACCAACGCTGTTTACAGTAAAGGTGGGGAGCTGTTGACCTCAACTGGGGATGTCGTTGGACGGTGGAAGGAATACTTCGAGGATCTCCTCAATCCCGCTGTCACGTCTTCCATTGAGGAAGCAGAGGCTGAGGGCTCAGATGTGGACTCGTCCATCACCCAAGCTGAAGTCACCGAGGTAGTCAAGAAACTCCTCGGTGGCAAGGCACCGGGGGTGGATGAGATCCGCCCTGAGTACCTCAAGTCTCTGGATGTTGTGGGGCTGTCTTGGCTGACACGCCTCTGCAGCATCGCGTGGCAGTCGGGGACGGTGCCTCTGGGATGGCAGACCGGGGTGGTGGTCCCTCTTTTTAAGAAGGGGGACCGGAGGGTGTGTTCCAACTACAGGGGGATCACACTTCTCAGCCTCCCTGGGAAAGTCTATGCCAGGGTACTGGAGAGGAGAATCCGGCCGATAGTAGAACCTCGGATTCAGGAGGAACAGTGTGGTTTTCGTCCAGGCCGTGGAACACTGGACCAGCTCTATACCCTCTACAGGGTGCTGGAGGGTTCATGGGAGTTTGCCCAACCAGTCCACATGTGCTTTGTGGATTTGGAGAAGGCATTCGACTGTGTCCCTCGCGGCGGCCTGTGGAGGGTGCTCCGGGAGTATGGGGTCCGGGGCCCTTTGCTAAGGGCTATCCGGTCCCTGTACGACCGGAGCAGGAGCTTGGTTCGTATTGCCAGCAGTAAGTCAGACTTGTTCCCGGTGCGTGTTGGACTCCGGCAGGGCTGCCCTTTGTCGCCGGTTCTGTTCATGATTTTTATGGACAGAATTTCTAGGCGCAGCCAGGGGCCGGAGGGGGTCAGGTTTGGTGACAACACGATTTCGTCTCTGCTCTTTGCGGATGATGTTGTCGTGTTGGCCTCATCAAACCAGGACCTTCAGCATGCACTGGGACGGTTTGCAGCCGAGTGTGAAGCGGCTGGGATGAGAATCAGCACCTCCAAATCCGAGGCCATGGTCCTCAGTCGGAAAAGGGTGGCTTGCCCACTTCAGGTTGGTGAAGAGTTCCTGCCTCAAGTGGAGGAGTTTAAGTATCTTGGGGTCTTGTTCACGAGTGAGGGAAGGATGGAATGGGAGATTGACAGACGGATCGGTGCAGCTTCTGCAGTAATGCGGTCGATGTACCGGTCTGTCGTGGTGAAGAAAGAGCTGAGCCGCAAGGCAAAGCTCTCGATTTACCGGTCAATCTACGTTCCTACTCTCACCTATGGTCATGAGCTTTGGGTCAAGATCCCGGATACAGGTGGCCGAAATGAGCTTTCTCCGCAGGGTGGCTGGGCGATCCCTTAGAGATAGGGTGAGAAGCTCAGTCACCCGGGAGGAGCTCAGAGTAGAGCCGCTGCTCCTCCACATCGAGAGGGGTCAGCTGAGGTGGCTCGGGCATCTGTTCCGGATGCCTCCTGGACGCCTTCCCGGGAAGGTGTTCCGGGCGCGTCCCACTGGGAGGAGACCCCGGGGAAGGCCTAGGACACGCTGGAGAGACTATGTCTCCCGGCTGGCCTGGGAACGCCTCGGTGTCCCCCCAGAAGAGCTGGAGGAAGTGTCTAGGGAGAGGGAAGTCTGGGGTTCTCTGCTTAGACTGCTGCCCCCGTGACCCGGCCCCGGATAAGCGGAAGAAGATGGATGGATGGATGGATGGAGTCTTTAAACGCCTCAGATGTAAAGTTATTCGCTGTCAAAGTGACGCCAAAATGAATGGGAGTCAATGGGATGCTAACGCAAGTGGAGTTCTGCTACAAGATGGCGGCACGCGGCTGACTTCAACTTCCGGTCGACTTCCTTCCCGCCTGCTATGGTCTCGACTTCCCACACTTGATAAAGTAAAAGTCCAAGTCCGCGACGAGCGTTGTTTCTCTGACAACACTGCACGTCTTTGAATCGCGAACTTCAGTAGCGTCTATAAAATGATTGGCCATAAAATGAACCAATCACAAGACATCTTATAGGGGGGGCACCTGGGGTGGCCAATCGAATTTCAGGCCACCACGTAGACCCGCTCCTGGTTGCAGTTAGATAAAGTAGCAGTTGAAATTATGATTTATTATCATTTTAGCTATTCTTTAAAGGTAGATTTTCAATTGATACAAATTTTATATTTACTCTGAATCTGTGCATAGTAGTAGTAGCATCAGCTTATACTTATATAAGTATAAAGCTTATAAACTTCTGTTTTAATGAATTATATGCAGCAATAAACAACATACAAACTAGAGCTGCAAGATTCTGGATAAATATAGATTCATGCTTTTGTATATGTAGGCCTTTTCTATAAATTGGTGATCATGATTCTTTAATGATTCTAAAGTGGGAAAAATTAGAAAACTAAACAAAATAACAATTTACTAGTGGTTCTGACTGTCAGGATGGGTGGTGGAGGGATGAACTCAAATGCAGACAGTAGTCACAGCAACACAGTTTATTATACAAAAAACAGGAAAACAAAACCCACGAGGGGGCAAAACAAGGGCTAGACAGACGAAGGAAGACAAAACTAGACTAACACTGCACTTAACTAGACTATGACTAAAACACGATCAAACAATTACTTAGACAAGACTTGACAAAATCACAACTGGTAGCAACAGTAGACAATCTTAAACAACGTGACAATATTTAAACAATGAACCGACAAAGGGACAGAGAAACACATGAGGTTATAAAGGGAGGCTACTAATGAACACAACAGGTGGAACAGGTAAATCAATGAAGACAAAACTAGGGTAACAAGGGGGGCGGGGCAAGGGAACGAGACAACGCAAGCACATGGCCCAAACAAATGGCCATGTGCTTGCGCATAAAACATGGGCCTGTCATGATCCTGCCACAAGACTAGAGAAAAATCAGAGACAAGAAGGCAGAATCATGACAGAACCCCTCCCCTAAGGAGCGGCTTCCAGACGCTCCCTAAGGGAACACTAAACACGTGACATGACAGACTGAGACCAGGACACAAACCAACAAAACATGACAAATAGCAATAAAGGCAGACACGAAAACGCGACAACAGGGTTGGGATTAAACAACAAAAATAACAAACACGGGAGGGGGGGTGGGGGTACAACAAAGTTCATAGGGGGCAGTCCAGGGTGAACAGGTGGACTGGGGGTCTTGGGTGGACAGGACGATGGCTGATGGCGAGGGGTCCGGGCAGACTTCGATGGGGACACATGAGGAACAGTCTGGGGTGATGTGGTGACAGGGGTGACCGGGGAAACGCACAGGGGTACAGAGGGCGAAGAAACAGGAAGCCCGACCGGGGAAACAGCAGGGGACACAACAGGACACATGACTGGGGGTGTAGCAGGCGGCCGAGGAGCGGAGAGAGGAATGGAGCTCACAGAATCTGACTCAGAACCCACGCTCCACATCTCCGCCTTGGAAACAGCGTTGTCAGTAGCGTTGTCTGTAGCAGTCTCTGGAACAGCGCTCACGGCAGCTGACTGGGGTTCGGCGCTCATGGCAGCTGACTGGGGTTCGGTGCTCACGGCAGCTGACTGGGGTATGACGCTCACGGCAGCCGACTGGGGTACGGCGCTCACGATAGCGGGCTCTGGGACAGCGCTTGCAGTAGCGGGCTCTGGGACAGCGCTTTGGACAGCGCTTGCAGTAGCGGGCTCTGGGACCGGCAGAGATGAAGGGCGAGAGGCTCCCTTTCTCCTCCTCTTCCTCTTAGGTCGCGGTGTGGTAGTCATAGCCGGACTTGTGACCGGTTGGAGAAGCTCAGCGGGATCTGTGACATGCGTTGGATGGGCAGTCTCAGACAGCGCTGACTCAGCCGAGGATGACTCCGACGAAGAATCCCACGAAGTCCGTCTCCCTCGTTTACCATGAAGATTAACAGGCGTGGGAGGTGCCTCAGGACTCGAGGAGGGATGTGCCTGATCCCCCAGTGTTGCAACGGCCAGGAGACGACCCTCTGGGATCACTGGCAGCTTGGCCGAAGGTGGGGACCTCGAGGGGGAGACCTGCGGCTCCTCCTGGGAGATACTCTCCCATAGTTGGGCATAGTTCCGCAGGATCCACTCACCCTCGGACGAGTAAGGGAGGGTGACCCTCTTCTTGTCAGTAGGGGATGACAGCCAGCACTGCTTGCGGAACTCTAGTTGTCGCTGGAGTTCGGAGGACCCCCTGTCTGCTGAGTTCCTTCTTGTTCGGTTCATTCTGTCAGGATGGGTGGTGGAGGGATGAACTCAAATGCAGACAGTAGTCACAGCAACACAGTTTATTATACAAAAAACAGGAAAACAAAACCCACGAGGGGGCAAAACAAGGGCTAGACAGACGAAGGAAGACAAAACTAGACTAACACTGCACTTAACTAGACTATGACTAAAACACGATCAAACAATTACTTAGACAAGACTTGACAAAATCACAACTGGTAGCAACAGTAGACAATCTTAAACAACGTGACAATATTTAAACAATGAACCGACAAAGGGACAGAGAAACACACAAGGTTATAAAGGGAGGCTACTAATGAACACAACAGGTGGAACAGGTAAATCAATGAAGACAAAACTAGGGTAACAAGGGGGGCGGGGCAAGGGAACGAGACAACGCAAGCACATGGCCCAAACAAATGGCCATGTGCTTGCACATAAAACATGGGCCTGTCATGATCCTGCCACAAGACTAGAGAAAAATCAGAGACAAGAAGGCAGAATCATGACACTGACAGAATGTTCATTGCTTAAGTCTTTTAAAAAATCGATATTAATTTGAACAAAAAAAATAAAAATAAAAAAATAAATGGAGTCAGTGTAATGATTCATAAAGACATGTTTCTCAATTAGATTCAAACGATTCAATGAAAATATATATTTTTAAATGGCCAGTTGTCGCCACCTCCCGGAGAAACAGGATATTGATACTTTCGTTTATACCCAAACTATAAACTTTTATCCCAGTACATCTAAATGTCTGTAACATAGAAATTATGTGTGGTTTAAAAAACAGTTTGTGTTGCTCTTTCTGGATCAGCTGCAGCATGAATGATTCATTAACACGGGCAGCGACAGAACATGCTTCTCACGCTCCACTGACACTCGCAATGTGAAACAGTCATAATACACATAACTGAATCAGTGTAATTCAGGAATATCTTTTAACGATGAATCTTGTAGCTGTAATGCAAACACTGCTAATTGTTTTGCGAGGATATCACGTTCTCGCGAGACCAGACGGATCTCATGAGACACATCATATCTCGCAAGATCTCACGCCACGAGATCTCGTCACATCCCTAGTGTTCATGTATGTCAGTATGTACCGAGAGAAGGTCATATTTTCTGTTTTACTGTAGTGCTTCGAGACTGAGCTTTTATAGGAAAATTGTGTAAATATGAATCATTCACACAATCTCCGTTTGTCTGGTGAGAGCTGACAGCTCTGCTGTCCCACAAAAGCCAAGATAAACAGGATAGGCCCAAATCAAAGTCACTGTATCAATTATAAAAAAAATAGAAAAAAGTTTTGCTCTTATTCCATGCGAAAGCAAACACTGTTTAAGTATACCATATTTCCCACTATTACTTCCTCTAATTTGCTACATGGCATTGCCTGAAATCAATCAACTAACTTGTTGTGTGTTAAGTAGGCATGGGCCATGAATGGAAACAAAAAGTGAGATGCAATGACCTTAGATCTGGCACAAGATGGAATTAAGCCATTTGTTGTGCAGATGCCTTGTTTATGCCTCACTTCTTGGAATAAGATGAAGTTGTCATTTGGAGCTCAGACTTAGAGCTACATCAATCCAGACCCTGGAACCTGGTTGGTGGTAGATGTGAGCTGATATCGTTTGATAATTTGTGGATGTTGATGTTTTCTGCTTTGTGTTTTTTTAGCATTAAGCAAATAAGTCCATCGGGCCCATGATAGAGCCTTTTGGCACTCCCCCTCTAGAAGTCAGTTGTAGAGGAGTTCAGTGAGTTCACTGTAATGAAAGATGTCCTGTGCTGCTTACATGAGTGTCTTGATACACGCTGCTCTAAAGTTAGCACAACGTTGAGTATTGTTAGCCTTGATTTGCAAGCCTAAGTCACTGCTTTTTTTTTTAAAGAATAGTTACAATTTAGACTTCACTGTATAAAACATGGGTAACTGATAAGTCCAAGATCAATACATGTTGTCTTGCTGATTATGTTTTGCAGGAGGGAGATTTCCTGGTATGGACCCACCATGTTGAGTACTGTGATAGGGGAACTCTGTATCCTGATGATGTGCTAACAGACCTGGTAGAGGACAAGGACAAGATAAGGCTCAGGGAACCAGTCAGGTATTAATATTGGATCCACAAGACATATGTTGTTAAATCCTCTAAAGAATAATGGCAAGCTCAGTCATAAATGTTGTGAATTGCTGAATCATAGACCTTTAAACATAAAAACTGATGGTCAATAATTGCCCATTGGTGTTAACTAAGAGTATAATTTGCATCTTCAACAGCCTGAAGTAAACATTTAGGCCTACATTAAACCTATTTCAGTGTTTCCTATATAATTCAGTGTTCAGGGATTTCTTTCTCCACCCACCTAAATTTGAAAATTGTAATTGGTCTTAACTACAAGCAAAAATATGTTTTTGTAACATGTTTGTTCAGACAGTTCAGTAAATGAGTCAGATTACAATTTAATTTAATCATGCACTCAAGAACTCTATATAGTGAATAAAATAACAAATACGAAAACTCATAACTGGTGTATGAGAGTTATTCTTATGTGAATTGAATTACAGTGGCTGTGATGTATTTATTTTTGTATGTAGCCAGTGAAGATGCAATATTAAATGTTTTATGTTGTGGTTTCCAGTCCTTCTATTCAAGCTTGAAGTTTACATTTAGGGGAACATAATGTATGTTGGTGTTTTGTCCAATACCAATGAAATAATAAAACTGTAAAACATTAGCTAGGGTGCATTGGCTTTTCATAGTATTTGATGTATTGTTAATAGTGCCATTCGTTGATAATGTCAGTTATTCCAGAGCAGAACAAAACGGTGCAGAACACATTTACTCTCACAAATGTGAGAAGATTTGTTGAGAAAATGTGAAAATTTATGGAAAACAAAATCACATGAATATGAAAAATCACAGGTTAGGTTGCATTGCCATATGCGCCAAATATATGTGCTGTGAAATAGTAGAAAATGTTAAATATACATTACTGAATAAAAAATATTTTGATGTTTTATGGAGTTTATTATAAAATGTTTTTAACCGTAATGTATTTTTAACCTCTTATGGATATTATGGTCGTTCTCTATTTTTAATGTAAAAACAGCTTACGGTTCATGGTTCCATTTTAAAAGCACATTTGACATTTGCTTGAGAGGAGGCCATTTGGACCACCCTCTCTCAGGAAAGAGTGATCTCTCCAATGAGCCCTCAGGGTATTCTGTTTGGCTTTTTCTGTATGGAGGTTATTATATTGAGCTGTGTGGCCACTCCTAACTTGATAACACAAAAGGGCATTTGCCTCTTAATTGAATTCTCTCAGACATCAGATGCAAAGCTTTTGATTTCTGCAAACTAATTAATTGAAGTGAAAGCACAAGGCATTATGAGCTGCATGCTCTCTCTCTCGGAGCAAGATGATTTCGGGGATATCGCTTTATAATCAAAGTGTGAAAGTGTTTTATAGGCTTTAGCCACCGAGAATGCAGCCCATTTCTGAGAAATAATTTTTATATGAAAAAATGAAACATTGTCATGACTTGGAGATGATAGTGCCCAGTATTTCAGCATTCAGAACTTATACAATTGGTCCTAACTATGTCTATAAAAAAACTGTCCGATTTTGGTACCGTATCTTAATATGAGACTGTTGATTCAATGTGTTAATTGAATACAGTTTGTAGATTAATTAAATCAATGCATTAAAAAGAAACACACGCATTTAATTATGCCTGCTAACAGTACTGTTGGCACGGTATCAAAATTTCAGTATTCGGTACCAATACCAGTGAAAATCAGTGGTTCTCTGTACCTATTTCGGAACCAAAGCAAAACACAAAAACATAGAGTACTAATTAAAAAATTTATTTGACTACACTCATTTCATTTAACCCTCTCAAGGCAGGCGTTGCTGATTTGCAACAGTTAAAAACTAAAAACCTTATTACTCCAGATACATATTTTATGTATCTGGAGTACTAAAAACTTTACTAAAGGTTACTAAAGTTACTAAGTTACTAAATCTTAATTTGAGCCTGAGAGGGTTAATCCAAACTGTGCACATATTTAATTTTAAACTTTTCTGACTGTGACATGACACAAAGTTAACCATTTGTACATTCTCTAACGAGCATATTTTGGAATCACAATTAGTTTAAAAGCATCTGGTGTGTAAAAATAGTAAAAATAGTTTTTTGTACCCTAAGTTATAAGAGCATTAAATAGGTAATAAAGAAACTTCATTCTAATGCTCATTATATTTGTGTTAACCGCGCTTATGCTAACGATTAACTACTCTAATAACAGCATAAATTTCAATCCGACATTCAAGTCGCATGACTTTCTGTTGCTTTCTCACACAAGCAAAGTGAGCGAGTCTAACGTAACATGCAGAATTGACATGCTACATGTAAACAACATTCTTTGTTGTATTTTCTTGTCAAAATAACATTGTTCCTTTGCAGTTCTTCAGTTTTTAAGAACCGCCGGGTTCTCCGGTAGTAGGCAGAACTAATGTGCAAATGACAATCTCATTGGCTGGCGCTCACCTATTATCGTTTTTATTTCAGCAAGTGAATTCAAACAAACACAGACAATGTCATTTATATTCATGAACCCAGTAGTTTATTCATCCTTAGTGTGTTTTTATTGTTAGTAGTAGAATTCGTAGTATTAGTGATTTTTTTTTCACCTGTTTTATGGAAACACTAAATGACAAACAATATCTTAAGGACCACCACCAGTACAGGGGCATCTCAATAAATTATAATGTCGTGGAAAAGTTAATTTATTTCAGTAATTCAACTCAAATTGTGAAACTCATTTATTAAATAAATTCAATGCACACAGACTGAAGTAGTTTAAGTCTTTGGTTCTTTTAATTGTGATGATTTTGGCTCACATTTAACAAACACCCACTAATTCACTTTCTTGACAAATTAGAATACTTCCAAGACCAATTTAAAAAAAAAAAATAGTGAATTGTCGGCCTTCTGGAAAGAATGTTCATTTACTGTGCATGTAAGTTATACTTGGCAGGGGGCTTCTTTTGCTTTAAGGTAACACTTAACAGTAAGGTTCCATTAATGTTAGTTAATGTATTAACATGAACGAACAATGAACAATACATTTATAACAGTATTTATGAATCTTTCTTAATGTTAGTTAATGAGAATACAGTTGTTCATTGTTAGTTTATGTTAATTTAGTGCATTAACTGTTAACTAGCACAACTGTTGATTTTAATAATGAATTAGTAAATGTTGAAATTAACACGAACTAAGTTTAATAAATTCTTAGTTTGTTAACTATAGTAGTTAAATAATGTTAACTAATGAACCTTATTGTAAAGTGTTACCAATATTTTGGTAACAAAATTCTGTTCAGTTTTATTGTTACTTTCAGTAAAGGTGTTTTTATTTTTTTTTTATTTTTTGGGCTTTTTTTCAGTATCCTTAAAATTTAGTTAAATTTAAACAGTCTTACAAAATAAATGTATATTATTTAATAAAAATAATAAATTATCTTTAGAAAATCTTTTTTTTTTTCAGCCAAGTGCATCCAGAATTTTCGGGTTTTTACCGTTTTGGCCCAGAATAATCATTTCGGTACATCTTTAGATGTAAGACTACATGTTTTATTTTATTTAAATTTAACAGTAATTTACTTTCAAATGCCCCAATTTCTGAAAGGTCTGAACAACATTTTTGTACAAGTTCAAGTTGCACTGTAATACAGCAATATATTGCAGAATATCCCAATACATTTAAAATAGCAGTAATATTGTATCGTGACACAAGTATCATGATAATATCGTATCGTGAGGCCTCTGGTGATTTCCCACCTCTAGTATTTACTCAAATCCAGACTGGGATGAGGAATGAGCTTTCACTGTAGTGATGTTGCCATGGTGACAACTTCCCAAATGTCACAGTCTGCTTTACTGTATCCTCATGGATCCTGGAGATCCAATAATTATTCTTTGCTGTTTGTAAGCCAGGAGTAGGATTTTCTTTCCTTCAGAACATTTCTTTACAGTGCTGCAGTGTTTGACTGATTTTCAAAACAATGTTTATATAACGTAATGACTTAAAAGAAGGTATATGCTGTTGAATGCACTTTTGAAATCAGTTTTTCAGAGCTGCCACATATGGTCCATGTTTGCATTTGTGGAATGTGCCATTTTTCTTGTTAGAATGTCAGATCTTCCTCTGTCAACTAAAACACAAGCCGTATTCTGGTAATTAATCTGCCACTCCATCTGTAATGTCCTGAAATTTAAGTTGCTTTTGACTGAAAACCTTGAGAAGGTTATTTTTGTTCCTGTTCTTCACACAAAGCCATCGAATGACTGCAGAAGACTTGAAAGTCTCAGTCGCCAGTGAATGGCGACTGAGACTTTCAAGTCTTCTGCAGTCATTCAGTGTACTGAAGAGAGTGGCTACAGTATTCCCTGAAAACTCACCTTTTGTTTTCCACTGAACAAAATCATGCAGGTTTTGAACATAAATGCTGGAACAATTTAAATTTTTGGATGAACCTTAGTTTCTTTTTCTCACTTAAGCTTGAATGTTCTTTAAAATGTTTTGGAACAATCACAAAAAAAGACAGTTAAACTGGTTTAAAAATGACAATTTAAGAACCAGTTTTTCATTTTTAGTCTGACTGGTGTGAAGATGTGCTCTGTTTTTTTTTTTTTTTTTTTTTGCTGAAGTTGTATAGTCACAAAGTTTTTTAGATTTCTTATTTACTTTTCATTTAAAACATTCCACAGCATGCTCACATGCACTCTCTTACTCACAGATGCCTGCATGCATTAATGATATGATCACAGCTCTGATTCACATTCAGCTGGAGGCAAAAAAAATAAATAAAAATTGGTACATTAGTCAACACTCTCATCAATATATGAACAGAGAAAGACTGAATATTCATCGGAATCTGTGCTGCTGACTTGTAGTGCAGCACACTTGTTCCTTTCTGCCATCTAGAGGTCTTTTAAAGTGTAGATGTTACTTTTTATCCAGATTTAAATATCCTGCATTAGCCACTTGTGCAAAAACAAGATTAAAACCAAACAAAAAGGGCAAAGCAAAACACTTCTTATACATTTTTAACTACACTTTCTACAATATTTCATTTCTCATAGTATTTCCAAAACTGTATCTTAAAGGTTATGTTGGAATGGGAGAGCAGGCAGAATGGAGTGATGTGTGTGAATAATATTGATGTGTGTGCAGGAGGTTAATTAAAAGCTCCAGTCATTCATCATGGAACGAGGGAGGCAGACGGACTGACTGGGCTCAAATCAATCACACGCGCTCTGCTCGCTTTAATGCTGATAGTCACACACTCTTGTAGTTTGCCGTGTCTTGACAGGTTTGCTAGACTTTAACTCTTTTAATTAATTATTTTTTTAAATTAATAGTTTCACTGCCTAATGGTGTTAAGATACATCTCGATGCCTGAAACCTTGATAATGTTCATGTTTCACGGAGTAGAGTGCTACTGCTTTAAGGGGCTTATAATTTCTCTTATGTTTATCATGGTGTTCTCAACTTCTGATTCTCCCGCTCTCCTGAGCCTAGCATGTGTTGAAAGCGCTCAAAATCACATCAGTTTCACTCACTGAAGATCAAGCCAGAAAGCTTGCCATTGTCTAAATCAGTGGTTCCCAAACCTGTCCTGGAGGAACCCCTGCCCTTCACGTTTTGGCTGCACCCGAAAACGGAGGCAGGGGAGAGTTTTTTTGGGGAGGTGTGCCCAAAGCCTGAATCCATATAATGGAAAACAGCTACAACGATGCCGGCGCAACATCATGATGTCTATCAGCCATCAGCATCGACTATCAAGTACATTCCATTCTCTGATATTTGAGCTAAATAATAAAAAAAAAAAAGATGGCATCTGAAAGTTGCGTTTGGTGGTCAGTTCGTGTGTAAATGTATATTTCTGACTAACTTTTTGCACATTTGATGTTAGTTCTAGCGAGAAATCAGTATTATAGTATTTAAATATTCATTTAGTTCTTGTAGTTTTTGTAGATCATTAATCCGTTACACTGCCTGAGAAGTCTGTCCGAAATCAGTTTCATGAGATGCCTTCGTGCAAAAACGCTGTCTGCAAAGTCATTGCCTCATATGGCAGCAAGTCAGCTGCCTAAGTTTTTGGATGCAGCATTTCTATGTCTCTTTAATCAGACACAACCAAATTTAATTCTTGCAGTTTCCACCAACGAGCTGATGAGTGGAATCGGGTGTGTTAGAAAAAGGAGACATAAAAAAGGTGCGGGTCAGGTTTGGGAACCACTGATCTAAATCTTGTTAATTTGTCTTGTGGTCTCGTCTTGTAGCATATCTCAGTTTACACTTGCGTTTAGCTTTCAGTGAGTGTGAGGATGTGATCGTGTACTTACTGCCAAACCAGAAGTTTTTGTCCTAGAGCCTTATTGCGTTTCTGATTTTTAATGAATGTTCAGCACCTGTACATCAGTTTCTTGATTAAGTCTGGATAAGTGAAGATAAAAAAAAAAAAGATTTTCTTTTAAAGTGCTTGATGTTTTTTCATTAAAGAGGTACCTAAAGCCAAGATATAATCTGTGTTTTCTAACCAGAAGCGTTAAAAATATTTTTTATTTATATTAATATATAATAACTAATTACTTTATTTGAGTTACTTAATATTTATTAAAAACTTATTTTTGTTGTTGTTAATAACAATTATAATTATTATTATTAAAACATTTTGTAAAAATTGTGTATTCCAGCCATTCTAACTAATTATTAGAGCCCGACCAATAAGGGTTTTTTGGGGCTGATACTGATATTAGGGATACTGATATTTTGGGGCAGATATTGATGCATTGGCCGATATTCTTATTTATATTATAGTATAGTACCAGTCAAAAGTTTGGACACTTTCCCATTTGTGTCTCCAAGCATTTTACTGGTACTATATATAAAATACAAATTTAACAATAAACTTTATTATCCAAAATGAGTTTGACATCAGTGCACTGAACAGTAAAGTTGAAGTTTATTCAACTTTATTTTAATTCAGTTCCATTCAACATTCCTTCACGGATTTGTGCTACTGTCTTCACACACAGATTAAACTTACTAGAGAAGTGTGAAGTGTGACATAATATACCTCTGTAAATAAATACAATATAAATTCAGGTCTCATGCACTGTAATACACTTTGAATGAAACATGTTCATTCCCTTGGAACTGGAATCATGGCAGAATTTCATGTGAAGTCCGCATTGCAGGGAACTTACGGTCAAATAACTGTATCTCGAATCTTCACCAAATTCGTGGGATCCCTTTAGCTCAAGGAGCCCTCTCCAACGCTACCCTCTGTGCGTCGGTAGCTACCCTGCTAGATCGGTCGGCTCTAGATTGCAAATTTAACCACTCGTAACTCCTGAACCCTGAGGGCTATCAATGTGGGGATTGGTCTCATTTGAAGAAGGGGCTCTAGACATACACGTACCTTCATTGAGGTGAATGGATTTGGTGTGGATTCGCCACAACGTTATGGAGATATGGTCATTCAAAATTTTCATAGATTTTAGATTTAAAGCGTTTCATCCGGGTCGCCAGTATGAAACAATGGCGTGCGCTTTGGAAGACAAACTTATAAGTTACACCATTTCAAGCATTTTATATGCATTATATGTTCTGTAAAAAAAAAAAAAAAATCTAATATACCCTGCATATTGGCGGTATATTTGCTGATACCGATATATCGGTGACATGCTCATGGCCAATAAAATCGACAAACGATAAATCGGTCTGGGTCTACTAATTATTATTATTAATATTAATAATTAGCACTGGGAGATATGTCCAACAAAATTATGATATTTTTTCCATATCAGTTATAGATAATTATCACAATAGATTTAAAATCTTTATTTCTTTCAAGTTTAAAGGCAGAAAAAAAAACTGCACATTTGACAGTAACTTGAGTTGACAGTAGAAGTAGCTTAAGTTAGGATGCAGATATACATTCATGATCATTATTAGAGGTGTGCGATATGACGATTTTTGATGGTGGACAATAAAAATGTCTCCATGATCTGCTTTTGAAGTAATATCATAGTATCATGCTACAGCGCACATTCTATCAGCTGCAGTTCTGGGACCTGCATCGTATACAGTACAAAGCCACATGCATTCACAGCAATGTTAACTCAGCGGTACAGTTACTCTCTCTTTATTTGTGCTTTTAAATGTTTCATTCGCGCGCTGGTCTGACCTGTGCTTTTTCTGAATGTCGCATACACCCAAAGAGTGCACGCTAAAGCCTGTCAAACCACACCTGATTATTGAACTAAGTTTTCTTTTGTGCTAATACTGTCAAAACACACAAGGTTTACATGTAGAGTGAAGTTGGTTATGTCTAAAATGAAAGTAAACAGTTGAAAGAAAAACGTATATTAGATGCGTGCAGGTCTTAAAGGGACAGTAGGGCTATTAAACATGCAGCCTACTGTCATTACTGTCAAGGGATAGATCACTTTCATCTTTCTTTCTTTCTTTCTTTCTCTTTCTTTCTTTCTTTCTTTCTTTTGTTACCTTGAAAGGCTAGTTAGTTTGGCTGTAATGCTCAGACAACTTGCAAAATAGTAAAACCAACATGACAAATAATTGTGATAAAATCGTGATATTTAAAAAAAAAAAAAAACCTATTATAAGCCCTAAATATTATATTTTTTTCCATATTGCCCACCCATAATCATTATCAAAACCAGTAACATCTGTAAAAATCATTACAACCTCATTTTTATATTGTGAAATTTAATTTTTCTGACTGTTTGAGTTTTAGTAAAATTAACCAGTCAAAACCACACCCATAGCACCTCAATACCATGGTAAAAATTTAACTACATGGTATCTAGGTATTTGCATGAAAACAGTAGTCTAAATTCATTTAAATGAACAAACACCATAGCTTACTCACAAAAAAAAAATAAAAAATAAAAAAAATACCTACAATTATATTCTGTTACTACATTAATATATTAATGCATCTAAATTAATACATCTACCTGTAAATGCTTTTGACGCACATTATATTGGACATTTATTGAATTCTTGTTATCATTTTATTTAGGAAAATTATATAGCAGTAAGAAGCATTATCGTTTTATCTCCCAGCCCTATTAATAATTATACTAATATTAATACTTAGTAGTTAAATAAATAAATAAATAAAGATAACATATGTTTAAAATGTGTATTCCCTCCATTCCTGCCAATTATAGTAATAAAATAAACACATTTTAAAAATTCTGTATTCTTGTCACTTGCATTATAAAAAACTTTTACGACTGTGAGAAAGTCTTGGTAATAAATTCCTCCATCTCTGATCATGCAACAGTACACAAAAGATTATTTCACATTGCCGTATCATTTTCAGATCTGTGTTTGAAATTAGTCTAATTCGGCTTGTAGAATAATCGTCAGTTGATATCAGTTTTACAAATCGTTGATCAGTTAATGTCTAAGAGTGTTAAATTACAATCCTTTTTGATAATTTCGTTCTTAGCAGCAGTGATAACGGTTTTATCCTTAAATGGCTGCACACTATCTTTGCCCAATATCTCTTCTAAAGATGTGCCTACATGCTGGTCTAAATAATTTTTATGGTATGTCATGAACAAAAGACTTCAGTGCAGAAGTTCGTTTACATGTGTTTAGCCCAAAGTGTTAATGATTAGTGTATGTGTGTAGCCATGGTAATAGTACGGTTTGAAAAATCTCTGACATTTGGAGGGATTAGAATGTCTGTGTGCTTCATCTGGAGTAATTAAACACTCCATAGTACCACAAATCAGCTCTCTTCAGGGCTAGTGAGATTGCGCGTGCGTAAAAGATAACACAAGATGAGAGCCCTGTTTCTCCACTCTCTAACTGATTACAGCGAGCCCTCCTAAAAATATCACTTAATGCTGATTAAATAGGTTAATCAAGATTAATTAACAGCCATTCTTGCTTCTCAGCAGTGCTGCTGTCTGCTCACCATAGAAGCCGAGATGTGAAAAGCTGTGTGATTTGATTACTGTACTCCCCCTCATCCAATCGCCATTAGCCCCCAGCAGGCTCACTGCCCCATTGGTCAGGCCGCTTGCACTGAGCTGATGAATATTCATGCAGGAGCTGATGGATGAAAATAATGGTCTTGGAGCTGGCAGGAGCGATGGCATCTGAAACCCAGGCGCAGCAGGAACTAACACCGCACAGCCGGCCTGGACTGGAGAGGCCATCTCATCTTATCCAGTCAATTTAGCTGTGATCTTCCTCCCACAGCCTCTGTGCTGCCACCCGTCATACTGTGGGGCTCACCTCGACCATAAATTCAAAGATTCCTAAAAAGCAATCTGCTGTGCAGCATCGAGGGTGAAAAACGCTGTTGAAGAGATCCTGACCCCCTGTGTGGTCTGTAGGTTTTAATTTATGATCATTTAGGGTGCTTGTGGATGGGTATTGACTCTGCTCTCTGCGCTCTTTTCCCTGATGTTGTTGTTGTTGTTCCAAGGCTTTAATTTATCATCAGCTCAAGCGAAACCGACACAAGCAATTTGGGAGGGAGTCGTGAGCACCACTTTACTCTGGGTTTGAACCCTGATAATGGAGCCGGTATGATATGGTCACAGTCTAGCAGTGAGGGGAATGAATGGAGGAGACCACCTCCCATTCTTCCTCTCTCTTTTTCCGGGGTTGAGACATGAGGAAAATGAGCCATCTTAAATTAAGTGTTATGTCAGTAATAGTGTGTTATGAAATATTTTTGAGATTGCTGACAGGTCGGGATGTAATTAAATGTGCAAATGTCCCGAATGGTACATCAGTGAAAACCAGATGAACAGTGTAACTGGATTGTTATTATAATTTATTTAACTAGAAGGAGCCACTTTTTCTACAGCCACTACATTAATCATTAAGCATATTACAGTTATATGCAAGTGGAATGTCTCCTCCTCTTTGAACTGTCTGTGCTGATGGAATAAATCAGTTGAAGTGTAGCTGTTGTGTTTGACTTTCTTGCAGTTACTTTCCTATCCTGTCTCTGTGTCAAAACAGCAAAAAAAATAAAAGAAAAACAAATAATGATTTGTGACTTAATCGAGTTTCATTTAAACCTAAAATAAAAGATTCTAAACATACAGTCTTGGTTTATGAATGCAGCAGTTTTCATTCCAGCAGTGTTGGCATGCTTGTCAACAGCAGTTCTGCTCTTCTGAACATTGGAAAGGGATTCTCAGAGTTTAGGCCGTAGATAAGTGTCTTGCGTCTGGCGGATGAGTGTGTGGAACATTTGGTGTATTGGATCTGGACTGGACTCAGCACTACAGGGCTCTGCTGTAAGCAGAAGTATGAGCTGGCATGAGTTTGTGAGCTCAGGGTGTGTGTGCGTCTGAGGTCCGCCAGACGTCCAGACAGAGAGGAGGGCTTTAGTCTCATAGGCTTTTTTCTCAGCCCAAATCCTCTCTACATTGCAAATGCTCCTTCCGTCTCTTTATACACTTCAGAAGATCAGAGAAGTTTTGAAGGGCAAAGGAGAAATGCTACACCGTGATGACTGAAACCCAGGACAAGTGTAGTGCTCCTTTGGATTGAGAATATTTCTTTGAAAATGCACTTCTGTTGCCCCTCACAAAAAAAAAAATAAAAAAAAAAAATAATGGGTTGCTGCCATGGTAGAATGCTGGTATCAGATACCATGGTAGCAATAACATAGTTTAAACTATATAATATTGTTACTTTAAAAAAAATAGAAACAATTTCATTTACAACAAAGTTATACAATATTCAATGAAGAGCAGTGAATAATTTTCTCATTTTGTTTTGTTGTTTGATTAACAGATGATGACAGACAGCAGCAGTAGCCTATATTTGTCCGTGTTTCAGTCTGTCTCAAATTGTGCACACAGAAAATGCTTGGGGAATGGTATCTCTCCCCAGTGCAGTTTTTTACCTCATTTTTTTTAGTATCGAGTAAGAACAGCAGGAGACTGTATATGAAAGTCATGCTACATGATTTGACATGTTACCTAGAAAGGGGCGATAGTGCACCGCATAAAACCGCATTAAGGAAATGGACATTCATGTTTGCATAACCGCTGGCCAAAATCCAAAACTAAACTAAAATTAAATAATTTTTGAGAGCAAGGGGGCCCTATGCAACATGCCTATTTTGCATATAAGGAGGATCTGCTCGGAGTGTATGATTTGAATGTGATTTTTAATGAGATTCTTTCATAACAATACAGGGTGTTTACATGAGAAAAGCTGAGTAGGTGTAGCAATTAGCTTGACATAAAGGCTACAAATAGTATATTTCAGCATCATTATATGGCCAAACCACACATTAAATCACAATCGCAAGTTATTACAAACACTTGTTGGGGGTTTAAAGTAAAATTTGCGTTAAAGCGTAGTATAAATATTATAAATTGTTTTATGTATCATGATGCTGCAGTGTGCATGAATGGTCACACAACATGCGTTTTCGATCATGTGTGGATGGAGGTCTTTTCTGAAGCCCAGTGGAAATGCCTGTATGGACGAGTATCGTTTTCATTTTTAATTAACGCTGTTTTATAACAAATACTCACTAGTTTGAATGTAGCCTTACATCAATGGGGGTTGGTATGCTTACACACTACAGCCTTATGTGTGAGCCACGTCTCTGGGTGTAACTGGCATAAACTAGTATGTGTGTTCGACTTGACACGGCACTGTGCAGACCAATCAATGTATGACATCAAAGTACAGCTCGTGATGTAAAGATGTGACCTCTTATCATGTACGGTAGCATTTTTAGATTCAGTAGCCTGTGAGGGTAAAGCGATGAACAATTTGAAAAGTTCAGAGGCGTATCAGTATCTACACAGTGATAAAGTCAATCGAGTGTTATTTAAGAATGTTGGAAATGACCTTATGTATCTAAAAGCAGACAATGAGCCGAGCCAGAGCCTATCACATCATAACGTGTGACACATAACATGACAGGTGAAGTACTGACAGCGGGTTGTTAATGTATTGCAGGGCCAGGACTCTCTTGTAGTCATTCAGCAGCACTTTTGTGGAAGGTCAGTAAAGTAAGGACAATTAAGGGTGCGGAAATTTTTTATTGTATTGTGATATTATTAATTAACTAATAAATGTAGTAAACTGAAATGTTTACTGTGTGTAATCCATGTTCTTCATATGTTGCTTCACAGTAGCCTTCACTTAAAATCTTTAGATTGTTGGATGATAAAATTAGCACACAAAATACTAAGGATGCACCGAAATTAAAACTCTAGGCCGAAACCGAAAATGTTTTGTAATAATTATTTATTATTTTAATAATTAATATAAAGTAATTTTTTAAGACTTATTAATTTAACTGATCAATTTTAATGATACTGAATTTAAAAAGCAATACAATTGAATAGCCACACTTTCATTGAAAGCAACACAAGAAATTTTGAATGAAAATATATCAATATTAAATATCAATATATTATTTCTATTCAGTATTATCAGAGCATGTGAGCAGAACATAGCTGTACTACACCATGTTACAGCACAGTAGCACTACTGCAAACAGTAACAAGTATACTGCATAGAAATTTCCTGCCTGTGCATTGAGTGGACTTTTCCAGTGAGCATGAGTGGAATGCACATTCAAAGAGCGGACTATTGAGCAGAGTGTCACAGTGATGGCGGTTAGGGGGAGACCGAAAACTGGGTGCTAAACACTACCTGGCGGTGCAGTGTGCCATATTTTTGTCTGAAAACAGAAAATGTAATTTTTGACGGCCGAAATTTCGGTGGATCCCTACAAAATAACATTGGTATACTACTACCGCTGCCTTACCAGAAGTAATACTCACGTTATTTTATACAGTAGCGGCCCCCGGAAACAGGTGGATAGAGAGCAGACTGTTCCATATGGTTTCGAATCGCACTTGCAGTACTTTGATGTCAAACACTGATTGATTTGAAGAAGTGAAGTGACATTCGGCCAAGTATGGTGACCCATACTCAGAATTTGTGCTCTGCATTTAACCCATCCGAAGTGCACACACACAGAGCAGTGAACACACACACACACTGTGAACACACACCCGGAGCAGTGGGCAGCCATTTATGCTGCGGCGCCCGGGGAGCAGTTGGGGGTTCGGTGCCTTGCTCAAGGGCACCTCAGTCGTGGTATTGAGGGCAGTGAGAGAACTGTACATGCACTCCCCCCACCCACAATTCCTGCCGGCCCGGGACTCGAACCCACAACCCTTCGATTGGGAGTCCGATTCTCTAACCACCAGGCCACGACTTCCCCTAACGCTGCAACGCTGCTTCAAGTCGAACACACCTATTGTTTTCTCTTGATCACCAGCACTTGATTTAGCCACATCAAGCATGCTTATTGTCTCGCTGACGTTGACTTAAACGAATTGTCCCGCATTTACAGTTTTATTGGAGTCATTATGTGCGGATGCCTCTTGGGGAATTAAGGCGCGGAAGGAGACCGCGCGGGTACAGGTGGGGGAAACTGAGCCAGGACCGCTGGGTTCTGCTTCAGGGGAACCGAACGAAATCGGAAGACTGATTCTCTCGGAGCGTGATGACTTTCCTCTGGAGCAGTCTCAGGATGAGACCCTGAAACATGCGTTTCAACAGGTCCGCGCCGATGGCCAGTCTCTCCAACCTGCCCTCCCGCTCTCCTATCCGTATTTTGCCATTTTAAAAGACCGGTTGTATCGATTGACCCAAGACGCTCGGACAAAATTGAATACAACCCAATTGTTAATTCCAAAGGGCCGCAGGGAAATGCTTTTCCACGCGGCTCATTCTAATCCTATGGCGGGCCATTTGGGACAGGCAGCAACACTAAATCGCCTCATGGCCCGTTTCTTTTGGCCGGGCATTAATGACAACGTGCACAGGTGGTGCGTGTCTTGTCCAGAATGTCAGTTGGTAAACCCACCGGCCGCCCCAAAAGCGCCTTTGCGCCCTCTTCCCTTAATGCAGGTCCCCTTCGAGAGAATTGGTATGGACCTCATCGGGCCATTAGAGCGATCGGCACGAGGACATCGCTTTGCACTAGTCATAGTTGATTATGCAACACGATATCCTGAAGCAGTGGCCCTCCGCAACATTTCTGCTAAAAGTGTTGCGGATGCCCTGTTTCGTCTTATCTCCCGGGTGGGGATTCCAAAAGAAATCCTCACCGATCAGGGCGCGGCGTTTATGTACGCTACGCGAACTGTACGGATTATTGGGCATTAAGTCGTTTCGAACTAGTGTCTATCAACCCACAAACCGACGGCCTGGTCGAACAATTTAATCGCACGCTTAAATCCATGATCCGTAAGTTCGTTCACGAAGACGCCAAAAATTGGGATAGGTGGCTAGAGCCCTTGTTATTCGCTGTGCGAGAGGTCCAGCAAGCCTCCACGGGGTTTTCCCCCTTCGAGCTTCTCTATGGACGCCAAAACAAAACTCCACACATTGGGGCGGCTATCAATGGAGAATTTGTTACAAGCCCAGGACCGCCAGAGCCAGCTGTATAACAGGGGAACTAGGTTACGCAAATTTGCACCGGGAGAGAAAGTACTTGTATTACTCCCAACGTCGAGCTCCAAATTAATGGCTAAGTGGCAGGGACCGTTCGGACAGGTCGGAGATCTCGATTATTGGGTAATACGGTCCGATAGGAACGGGTCCCGTCAGATCTACCACCTCAATCTCCTTAAAAAATGGAATGAGGGGGAATCAGTGATGTTGGCAACGGTGATTGGCGGAGAGGATGATCTCGGGCCAGAGGCGAATATCAAACCACAATCCCTCGCCCTGGCTCCAGGTGGAGATCACCTCTCGCCGTTCCAACTCACTGATTTAACGAAATTGCAGGCAGAGTTTGCCAACGTCTTCTCGCTCCTACCGGGCCGTACTAACCTGATTCAGCACCGTATCGAGACCGAGCCGGGCGTGGTAGTTCGCAGCCGGCCGTATCGTTTACCTGAGCACAAGAAAAAAGTAGTTCAGGCTGAATTAGGCGCTATGCTTGACATGGGGGTAATATAGGAATCTAATAGTAACTGGGCGAGCCCGATAGTTTTAGTTCCGAAAACGGACGGCTCAGTCCGTTTCTGTGTAGATTACTGCAAGGTGAATGCTGTGTCGAAATTCGACGCGTATCCAATGCCGCGGATTTACGAGTTGCTTGATCGGCTAGGCACGGCTCGCTTTTATTCGACATTGGACTTAACAAAGGGCTATTGGCAGATCCCCTTGTCTCCATTGTCCAGAGAAAGACAGCTTTCACTATGCCGTTTGGATTACACCAATTTGTTACCCTTCCCTTTGGCTTGTTCGGGGCCCCAGCTACCTTTCAGCGCCTCATGGACAGGATTCTACGGCCCCATGCTACGTATGCGGCTGCCTACCTAGATGATATCATTATATTTAGTAATGATTGGCAGCGGCATATGCAGCATCTGAGGGCTGTCCTGAGGTCGCTGAGGGGAGCGGGGCTCATGGCCAACCCAAAGAAGTGTGTGATTGGGCGGGTGGAAGTAAGGTATCTGGGCTTCCACTTGTGGCATGGGCAGGTGCGTCCCCAAATTGATAAGACAGCCGCTATTGCGACCTGCCCACATCCCAAGACCAAAAAGGAGGTAAGGTAGTTCTTGGGGCTGGCGGGATATTATAGACGGTTTATTCCTAATTATTCGGACCTCACCAGCCCTTTGACTGACCTCACTAATAAGGAGGTGCCAGATACGGTCCAGTGGACGGAGCCGTGTCAGCAGGCCTTTACTCAGCTCAAGGCTGCTCTGTGTGGCGGGCCGTTGTTACACTCTCCTGGTATTTCTCTCCCTTTTCTGTTGCAGACAGACGCGTCGGACGGGGGGGGGGGGGGGGGGTGTGGTGGGGTGTGGTGCTGCAGGCCGGATGGCTCCCCGGACTGAGTCGGGCAGTGGGGGTATGTGGCAGGGGGGCGTGGTTTAGCGAAGTCTGCAGCGGGAGAGAGAATCAGGAGACGAGCGGTAAGTGAGTGGTTTGGGCGAAAATTATCATCACCTGTTTCTTGTTCTAGTAATTGGCGTGGAGAGAGTATAAAACGCCAGAAGAGTCGGAAAAGCGAGAGAGAGACGGACAGATTTTATATTTGTTAAATAAATACATCAGCAGTCCAGCCGACCCCTTTGTCCTCTTCCTTTCCTCCAAACGAACTTGCTACAGTATCGAAATTAGGTACTAAATGACAAGACATTTTTCGATACTCTATGGTATCAAGGCAATTCAGTCTGTGCCAAAAAGTATCAAACTCGATACACAACCCTAGATTCTAAACACTGGTTCCAGCTCTGTTTAATTTATTTTACCATATTTGATTTCATTTCACATATTTCCTTAGATTTCCCCGAATGCCATTGGAGAAAATGGCAAAACATTTAGAAGAATGGTCTGGGCCTGGTATTGTGTGAAACCCAAAGGTTCTCATTGCTAAGATACTTATTTAAAATACACAAAAGCAGGTTTTCTAGTGCATTATCGATGAAAAGGCTACAACTGGCCCATTTGAACCTTACACACTCTTGTTTGTTATTTTGACTGAAATTAGTAAGATTCTGACAAGTGGCAATAAGCTGTGAAGGAATAAAACCTTGGTTTTTGAAATATGCAGGTGACACAGAAAACGGCTTCCATTCCGCTCAGCTTTGAACAAAATAAAAGCATAAAATTAACTGTGTTCATCCGTGTTCCTGAGTTGGATGTCTCCCATGTGTGAGAAAGAAAATAACTGTAATTAAGAAATTAGAAATGTAATTTCACAGAAATGTATTTGGAGCTGTGGCCCTATCTGAGTGCTCCACCAAATAATTAGTGAATGCTGCAGTCATTGAGGAAAATTATGCTGATAATTTGTAAATAATAGTGTGGCATTTTGTAGCTGGGCATCAAAAAAAAAAAAAAAAAAGGAAAACTAAAACTAAAACTAAAAAAACAACTGAAAAAAACAAGCAAACAAAAACAAATACAGTCAGAATGTTTCAGGTATTCCCTATTATGGAAAAAAAAATACTATGGAAGTCAATGATTGCCATCCACTGTTTGGTTACCAACATTCTTCAAAATGTTTTCTTTTGTGTTAAACAGAAGTAAGAAACTCATACAGGATTGGATCTAGTCAAGGGTGAGTAAATGATGGGAGAAGTTTCATTTTTGGGTGAACTTTTCCTTTAAATAAAATGTAATCATTTGTGATGTTACGCAGGGTCTTCCAGGGATGTCCTTTTACAATTTCCATGAAAAATAGTACACATGGTAAATTATGGTTTTTACATGCAAAAACTTTGTAATAAACCAATATTACTATTACAAGGAGAAGGGATGAAATTGTTTGCAATATGCTGTGTGATTTTATTGGAATGGATAGTCAGCCATCTCAGCCACGATAGAGCAGTAGCTTGGATCCTGGATCCATTTTTTTGAGTAAACATTTGCCCAAGTCGTTTTCGTAAAATAATTACCACAACGACTGCTCAGCAAAACATTTCAGCCCTGGATGGTCCCATTTGAAAATGAAACAATTTCTTCTGTTGACTATTTTGATTTTTCTTTTTATTGGATAGTTACAGTGAAAAGGAACCATGACTATACAGTCTCTTTTTTTGTGTGTATTTTTCTTCCTCAAATGATCATGCTTGTTAAACAAACAATGCCAGAGTTGTATGCTGTGATAAAACCTTTTGGTCACACAGTTTTTTGAGGAGTAAAAAGGCTTTCTACAGTAGCTACTAAATTAGGGGTTTTGTTTATTAAATCATGCATATAAATGTAGAATGATTATTGTCTTAAGAAATGATGCACGAAGAGATAGCAGTGGCATTTTCCCTTAAAACAACCCCAATGTTAATTTAGCACCCAAATTAATATCTAGGTTGGAGGGTTTGAGTGGTATTTGTTGACCAGGCCCTTTTAAGAAAAATACCGCCATTTATTCTGTGCTTTGAACCTGAAAACTACCAAAATGCCACCTTTTTATTCAGCAGCACAAAGACTTAGTACTGTTTGATGTGGGGTTGTTAAGATAATTTGGGTAATTGTGGCTCATTTCTCCCTTTCTCAATTGCTCTGAATAGGCTGTATGGATTTTTATCCTCCTCTCCTTCCCCCTTCATCTCTCAGTGGGGGTGCTTGGAGAACCAGGGAAGTTGTGGACACACCAGGATACTGAGAGACTGTTCAGACAGGCTGACAGTCAGCCTGCTTCTCCCGCTGAGAATGATGATGGGGAGTCAGGGAAAAGGGACCATTGGTTAATTGGCCTCTTTATGAGTCTCCCCTGAAAATAGACATAATTCAGAGCAGAGAGAGTGTGTGTATGTATGTGGAAGCCTTCATGTAGGGGACCGTGTAGTGTTGGGTCTCTTTTTCGTTGGGCCCCACATGTTAATTTTCTGTAGCAAAAACAGCATGGATGAGGCTGAGAGCTATAATGAGAAGTATTATGGCAATTATTGAGAATCCCAAATAATTTCCTTAATTTCATCAGGCTTACTCTGTTATTTTTGGTCATATGGGCAGTTGTTTCAGAACTAGTGATCTTGTGTTCTTTCATAAGAAACTTTAAGATTTTTTTGTAACATTCTCAGTTTTTCTTATAAGTGTAAATATGTAGGGAATATACTATATATATATATTGTCAGGATACAAGACACACAGAGATCGAGGTAAGTGAATATCACACAGCTTTATTAAATGGAGCAACAAATCATGGTGAGTATCAGGAGCGAGAAGACGTGAGGAAAACACAGGATGTGGGATTCACAGGTTCTGGCATGGATTCAACGAGTGGCAAGGGGATTCAGTGAAACTCTGAAGATCGCTGGATGTCAGGTAACAAATGGATACTGAACATGTTCCTGGAGATCACCGATCAAGAAGCCAGAGGTTAGTAAATCACAGGTGAGTATACATTACGCACAGAAGTCACAGGTTTCTCAAGGATTCAGAAAACAGAGGATAAGGGTCAGTTCCTGTTGGAGGCTTGACAGAGAACTGGAGTATTGCAGCGTGTTTTATGTGTAGGTGGAATGAGGTTGATAATTGTGAACAGGTGTGAGTAATCAGAATTCTGGGGAGAGTGATCGTTGTGTGGTGAGGGATGTTGAGTCTGATTGGTTCCTGACATATATATATATATAATTTATTTTGAAAACAATCTTTTATGGTCACCAAGACTGCATTTATTGTATCCAAAATACAGTAAAAAAATAAATAAAAAAAAAGAACAATAAAACTGTAATATTGTGAAATATTATTAAAATTTTCAATTGCTTGTTGAATAAAACTATTAATTTCTTCTGGAAAATATTAAAAAATCTTACTGATCCTGTACTTTTAAATAATAGTCAGACATTTAAAATGTGTTTCTTTGTAAAGTGTTACCAAAGAATCTATTGCCTTAAAAAAACAACAACAAAAAAAAAAAGACTAAATAATGCAAACAAGTCATTGGAAAAGATTACTTAGACTGCATTTAAAAAAATGCATATGCCATGGATGAATAAAATGGAATAGCCGGACGATAAGCAAGTGATTTTCATGTAATTTGTAATAATTCAATCTCAAAGCAAGATAATTCGTACATATCTTCTATTTTTACTAAAGACACAAATGTTGGTGATCATGCCTGCATTAAAATCCCAATTTTCTTGTGGAGTGACTCCTTATAAAACCTCATGTTTCTTGTTCGTTCCTTCTGAGTAGGATGTTGTGTTCTGGATGACTACTGGTCTTATTAATCAACACAATGGAGCATGTGGCTCCGCCCCTTTTGACCTCGTGAAGTTGGTGGGATGCGAGAATGGAGGGAATATGCTCCTCTGTCTAATGACTGTGCTTTCAAACCACACTGTTCATTACGCACTAATGGAGGGAGATGTTAGAGGTGAGCGAAGCATTATCTCTTGCTGAGAGTTCATCAAATTAGAGTTCAGCGGCGTGATTTTAAATGGGCGGAGAAATATGTGTAATGCCACCTTCATCAAAACGTCTATCTAAACCTTTTGGATTGAATTTTATGACTGTAACTTGACACGGTGAAGACAGGGACTGTACTTGACTTTTAAATTAAATTGTAATGTTCCATTACTTTGATTGCTTGCGTCCCTGCATCTGGGATAATAGCAATAAAAATAAGAGGAAATTATATTAAATGTAGGTTTTAATTCATTGTGCTAATTCATGGCCCCATTTTGTGTTGTGGATTTGCCACAGGCAAGGTCTTTTTAATTGTGTTATGCACAATCCCGGAGCAGTGAAGTGGAATAATTCTTAAAGCTAATTTAATTTTTTGTGAATTTTAATGTTGTGCAGTTACTTTCACTACCCTGGAAGTGACTGAACCATCTGGTTAATGCATAGAGCTGCATTTACACTACAGACATTTGAATCTGTTCCAGTAATTAATGATAAACATGTTAAAAACAGTTGGAAATGCAGGGCTCAGTTGGGAGTTACAACAGACCTGTTAAGTAGGAAAAGTACAACGCAAAAATTAGCAAATCTGTCCATTTTCATTATTCCTGGCTGAATTAATATTGGAATGCATGTCATGTTTTTAGTACTTATTCATTTTTTTTCCCAGGTAGCTTTATAAGGTGGATTTAATCTTTTTAAAAAGCTCAATATGCTTGTAAGACTTTAATCTTGCGTTGTCTGGTTATTTGGGAGCTGTTTGGTAGTTGCTTGGGTGTTCCTTGTTTACTGCACCACCTCTTTTATGATATTCAATTAAGTCTCTATATGGTTTTAGTGGTTTTTTTTTCTTAGTGTTTTCATCATTCTGTTATTATTTACTAACCCTCATGTCGTTCCAAAACTGTATTGCTCTTTTTTTTTTCAGGGGAAACAGAAAAGCAGGCATTTTGAGAAAAGTCTCATATTTTATTGTGTCTGCACAATGGAAGTCAGTGGGCACCAAAACTGTTTGGTAAGTAACATTCTTGACAATATCATCTTTTATGTTCTGCAAAACACAAAACGAGTCAAACAGGTTTGGAACGACACGAGAGTGAATAAATAATAAAAGAATTGTAATTTTTGTGTGAACATTAAAATAATAGCAAATAAAATATGATTCTGCTTTGAAAGCTTACTTCTAACTCAGGTGTCTGGTTTGCTTGTCCCCTCTCTCCCCTTCATTAATGACTAAAATAATCTTTAAGTCACACCTCTTGAGAGCAGTAGGCGGGAGGTCTGTACGATGCATGTGACCCTGCATACAGGGTTAATTGGATGAGTGAATGAAATGTTAAAATGAGACTCTATTGTCTTTCACCCTCAATTAAAGAGAAAAACAGCACCTGGGACCAGGCCGTCCACATTAGTTTAAAAAGCTGGCTCTGTTGTTATTATATTAATCTCCCGATGTTCTCTATCAAAGTAATAAATAACCTCAATGAATCTTTTCACCTGATTAGATGGTTGCCCATCAAAATTGCCAGTTTAAATTAGCATCTCTGGGGTGTGGAAGGCATGTTTCCTTGTCGGATTATATACTATCCTCTGCTCAAATCAAAGGCTCCTTCAAAGGAATTTCAAAATATGAAATGGATAGTTCACTTAAAAATTTTAATCATATCATCATTTACTCACCCTCATGTTGTTGCAAACTACAGTATTTCTTTAAAGCTTATGTGAATTATATATCTTGCTCTCTCTTGATTTCCATATGGGCTTTGTGAAAATTGAAGAGCATTTCTGTGCTGAAATTATTTTACCAAATGTATTAAAAAAGGCATTTAGACTGAAAAAACATTTCAGGCTTACGGTGCTTAAGATGACAGGCCATTCAGTGGTCTTCTATATGAAAGGATGAATAAAAAGGCTTGGAAGATGAAGATTTGGGGTTACTGAATCTGGTTAAATCGTGGCAGAGAAAACCTTAGATTAACATAACATACATTGACAGGGTAATTTGACTCAGATGGTCTGAACCCTTTTAGTCACATGAGCGATGATAACAGGGTTTCTAATTGCCTGACCTCAGATGGATTGCCCCTGAAGAACCAGCCTATAATTCCTGTCATTCACCTTGAGGACGACATGATTTTCTCACATATAGGCTGAAACCTCACACTCTGTTGCTGATCATGTACCAGTTAATAAAGGTTTCTTTTTTGGGTTTTGAATGCTAATACACTGTCAGAGTTTTTGCACCTTTTACCTGTAATGATCAAATCACTAGAAAATGTTATTCCTCAAGATATGCTTTATACAGACGGATGGACTTTGTTTCCCAGGTTTGCGATGTAGCAGTGCCTTTAAAAATGTGAAATGGCATTTCCACTTCAGTATGTCTGATCAGATCACCTAATTAAAAGACTGCAGAGTGAAGGGTAACATCTAAAGGACCGCCCTCATTACCTTTCTCTGGCTCCCCTGGGAGCAGGCTGTGTTTTTTTCACCTTTTAAAGGACTGACTTAACCAGCACACAAGCCCTCACCAGTACATTCATGTTTTGTCGGGTGGCAGTGAGAGATAATTGTGGTTGTGGTGAAACTTGCATTATACAGTAGAGAGCCATCCGAACAAAATATTACAGTAAATGAATGAAAGTTCACCCAAAGTCTCTTCAAACTTGTGGTGTATGTGCATCTATTTTCTATTTGAATGTTTTAAAATGTAATTTATTTCTGTGAAGGCAAAGCTGAACTTTCAGCATCATTACTCCAGTCTTCAGTGTCACATGATCCTTCAGAAATCATTAGAATATGCAGATTTGTAGGGATGCACTGAAATTTTGGCCACCTAAAATTATCGGCATAAAATAGGATTTTCGGTTTTTGCCCGAAAGAGAAAAAAAATGGCTGACAATATTTGGCAAGCCGCACCACCCAGCAGTGTTCAGTATTCCTTTTAGATAAACCTCAATATTCCACTCTATGAACGTGTGTTCTGTTGAGTTGCTCACAGCCCATATGAACACCCCACTCATACCGCTCTTGCTCACCGGAAAAGTCTGCTCAAATATCGTACCAGAAAAACGATTGCACTGATTTGCATGTTTCTTGATTATGTGCTTTTTTTCTGTGGTACTCACATGCACCATGTCGCTCACGTCCTATTGAGGAGGCATTCGTGCACCAGTCAATAGTTTGATTGATGTACGACTCAGCCTATCGAGTAACGCTTTTATTGCTCTCCTCTGAACTATTGGACATAAGTTAACAGTACACCTATGGACGTATCCATGTATTTATTAGGCAGGGTCAAATGAAAAAGCGGGACAGATGCTCAATTTGCGTGAGGCGGGTTAAAGGGTAAAATTGCTGTATGATACAACGTAAAGCGGGACAGGTGGTCACTCTATGATCGCGCCAGCTATTCAGCCAATAAAATGTAGGCCTATGCTTTTCAAAATTGTGTCTTTTACTATTTAAATTACAAAGGTTTAACTGGCATCTTTATTTCAAAAGACCCCACCGACCGCGACCTGAATATCATAAAAAATATTTTTGGATGACTCCTAACCGTGGGTAACTTCAGGTGACCGCAGGCACCCGCTCATTTTGGATCAAACAACACTTGTTGAACATTAGTGTATCTCACAAAAAATAAATAAATAAATAAACAGTATGTCTGTTTGGAAAAACATGAGGGTGAGTAAACGATGACAGGATTTTTATTTTTAGATGAACTATTGCTTGAAAGTGAGTTATTTGTTTAATTGCACATATATTAGTCTGTGTGTGTGCAGTGTTTTTCCTGCTCTGTTCACTACAGTTGTAAACAGCTGGGTCATGCTGAGAGATAAACGGGAGTTTCATTCACCATAGCAGGGTTTGGAGGCCAACGCTGCAGATGACTATGAATAAGATGAAAATCTCTCATTGTTTGTTTTGTTGTTGTTTTTTTCTAATCACTCCAGGTAGCCTTGAGTGGAATAAACATCTTGAGTGTATTGATTGGGCACATCACATATAATTGGAACACACATTATGACCATTTTACATGCAATGCGGTTTCAATATTGAAAGCTTCTTGTGTTTGCCATGTCATTGACCTCATTGGTGAAAGTAAAAAAAATACTCACCGTTGCAGATTTTCCTTTTTTTATGAAGAAATAAATTGCATTTTATTATGTTCATTTTAAGATGATGTGAGTTTTATTAGCTATCACTAGACCCAGGTAGAATCTTTTATTTTAATTTTCACATTTTCTATATGAACTTGGAGAAAATTTTGTGAAATATATTTAAACATGGTAAAATGTAGTAAAACACAATTTAGAAATGTATGTCTGCATCTGTTTTCACAGACTACAATAAGCTGAAACAGTTAGCGGGTGTCATTCCACTCCATTTTAATATAACACAGCTCATGACATGATTACTTCTCCTGATAATTTTCATTGCGCGCTCCCTGGTTTTTAACATAAGGATGCATCCCGTGTGAACAGCCCCAAAATCTAGAGGTTCTCTCCAGTCTCTCCGAAGGAAGCACACATAATCCTGCATGCAGACTTTGATATGGAGCCACAGAACGAGCTGTGGCCTTGTCTCCCCTCAGGGCAGAAGAGGAAGAGATGGAGAAAACAAAGGAATGAGTGAATAAGCGAAAGGGGCGAAAACACAATATAGGCAGATTCTAATAGTCCTAACTACCCAGAGGGAGTTTAAAAAGATATGAAATGTTTGAATAATACATTTGGAATACATATGAAAGGATATTAAAATGGATTTGCTATTAAGGCAGTTTCCAGGCAACATGGACCTCTGGAAGAGGGGAGACGTGATGTGGACTGCACTCGCTAAACGCTCTGCCCTTTTTAAAGCATGAATACTGAATGCCAGCGCTTGCTCTCTGAACAGCTGTTGGCTGTAATTTCCCCTCTCGCCTTAATCCTGATCCATATTTAATACATCTATACCCTGATTAGTACATTAAAGACTGTTGATATAAATGGATACGGAGAGTTTATTATGAGCTGTTAGTCAGCATATATTTTGAATGAGCTCTTTTAATAGGTTATTTTAGGGTTCAGCATGTATTCATGAGCATGAGGGCAATTAGAGATATTGTTCATAAGATTTATGACGCTTCATTCTGTCAGTTTTGTTTGGTTCATTATAAATATTTCACCTAAGGTGGTCTTTTGCTCTCTGTGTGGCTCTGAAGGGATTCATTGTGCCATCTGCAAAACAAAATGACAGCAGTTGTGTGCCACATAACCTTCACATAACCCAAGTGTTTGCACTGGTTAAGAGTTACTGAAGCCAAGAGATTTAGTACGTATTAATGAAGCATACAGTTTCAACACTGAGATTAGGAAACAGCAGGTTAAACATTTGGTTTGTGACAGTACAATTATTTTGGATGCCTGTCAAACTTGAATGAAGGCACCCTTACAAAAGTTACAGATTTTGGCAGAGCAATATGCCAGTCAACACAAAAATACTTATAATAAATAATTGTACCTATAATTAATTGATCCATTTAAAAAAAACACTAACTCTTAGACTCGAAATAGTCTTTACTTAAGAATGCAGATGTGAATGCTTGACATTTTGCAAGTGCACAATCACATTGAATGTATAGCCAACATTGACATGCATTCTTGCACCACTTTGGTGGTACAAAAACCTTATTACTGAAGTGGGTGAAAGAGTTACCTTCAAATGTCTGCATTCATATACGAATACCAGCATAGTAAAAAAAATAAAAAATAAAAAAAAACATTTTAGATTTTCTGTACCTCTGTGTTGACCTGATTATCACTCTTTACTAAATAACTACATTATAAAGAAAAATAACAATGAAAAAAAAATAATCATAATCTATGTAAAAAATGCTATAATAAACTAGGTTAGTTTAATTCAGCAGCAAAAGTTACAATAGAAAAATCATGAGTGAACAATATTTTAATAAAATCTGAACATTTAGTGAAAAAATTTTTTTAGTGGGGAACAAATAAGAGTGAATAAGTGTAGGGCTAGATCTGGAAAAATGACACACATTTCTCTATGTATTGATGTTAAATATATTCATGGAAAACAAGCAAGTATATGTGTAATGATAAAAACCTTCATATTCATCCGGAAGAAGGAGGCGGGAACCGGCGGACAATCAAATGAAACTTTAATAATCACAAAATAAACAAAACAGCGCATCAGCCCCTCACGGACGACTTATGCGCACAAAATAAAACCAAAACACAACTAAAAGCCCAGGCCCTGTCCTCTCTCGTCCTTCACTGTTGTCGCTCCAGTTTTATATCCTTCCATCTCCTACGTGGGACTCAAGACCGGCAGTGGGTCGCAGGTGTCACTGATTTCCCAATCATTGCCGGCCTCCCTCCTTATTCCCACGTCCCTCGGCCCCGCCCCACTCGCCACATACCCCCATCGCCCCTCGCAGGCCGGGGGGTACCCACGAGACTGCGCTCTACTCCCCCCCACCCTCCCTCCGGGGGGGACCGCTCAAATGGACCTGCGGGAACCTGGGGGTAGGACAGACGAGGCGAGAGAAAAGGAGATTGAAGGAGGAGCGACAGAGACGAGAGAGGGGAGAGAAAAAAAACAAAAACAAATTCCGGTTCCCAGACGCACTGCTGCTCGGGCCTCCACCGGCTGGGCGATCTCCTCCGCGGTGCCTGGCGGTGGCACTGGACGGCCCTCGGCGGACGGCACGACACCCCTCCGCCGCCCGGTGGACAGCGACGGCTCCTCCGGTTTTGGGCAGCCGGATTCCCATCCTCCTCGCCTGCTCTGTGGCACCGCGGATTCACCACAGCGGCGAGGGATCTTCAGCAGCGCATCCCTCCTTCTCCCGGGCTTCGGCACCACTGTAATGATAAAAACCTTCATATTCATCCGGAAGAAGGAGGCGGGAACCGGCGGACAATCAAATGAAACTTTAATAATCACAAAATAAACAAAACAGCGCGTATATGTATTTAAAAATATATACTATACATTTCGAAGACCCTCAGATGGTTTCTGGGGTCTTTTCTGACCCCAAATGACTTTTTCTCAAATTAAAAAAAAATGTTCCCTTGGTCCAAATGGTATGAAACCTTCTACAGCTCTCAACACTTTCTAGATCTACAAAAAAAAAAAAAAAAGAAAATGGAATGATATCTGTTTTTATGTTAGCGTGACAAAATTTGTGACACTCGTGGTCTGCAATCAAAATAAGACTAAATTCATCATCAAAATCAGAAACAACGCAGAACACATTGACAGAAATGGCACAAATAAAGTGCCACACTTCCACCAATGCAAAAAACATCCACAATGCTAAATTATATTGCTCACAACACACGTACACACACACACACACACACACACACACATATAGAGGAATACATTTTTGAGACTATAAAAACTGTTCTCTTATCATTTGTCAATAAAATCATCCAAAATGCAGAACCAACAGAAATATAAAGTGGTGACACTGACACCGACAATGTGTACACACACACACACACACACACTTGTGAGGATATAAAACAACTGCTCTCTTATAATTATTAAAAAAAATCATGCAAAATGCAGAACCACCGAAGAGGGAGAGACAGTGAAAGAGAGATGACAGGATGGGACAAAACAATTTAGCATACACACACACACAAACCTGCTCCAACCCCGTCTACAGAAGTCATGCGGTTTACCATGCTTACTGCCTGCAATGCATTGACAATGCATAGTAAAAAAAATACTAAACTTTGACAAAAATTATTTTATTTTTGTTATAATTGTGATTTTATAATATTTAGATATGAATCCAACTGAATCCAACTTGTGAAAATATATCTTTCAGGTAGTCAAATAGCAAATAGCATATAGTGGTGCTCTATAGCCATCTAGTGGTTAAAGTGATTTTTTTTTTTTAAACTGCCTTTTCCAAAAAATGGGTATAAATGTTACATTAAATCATTTAAAATTATCCATGTTATCCCCATGAATGAAAGTTAGAAATCTGGGTCTTTTATAAAGTGATATTTACATCAAATGCTGTTTTTTTGTAAAAAGCCTATTTAAATAAATATTTATTTATTTATTTATTTATTTATAGAAATTTAAAAGATATCATAAATCCTCCAAAAACTGCACAAATGTTGAGTAAAAACGACTTTCTTTTCATGAATATGGGAAGAGGTTTTGTTTTCCTTACTGTATTTGCATTTAAACAGCTAAGGATAAAAGGCAAAGGGGAGGTTAATGGTGCGATGGTCTGAAAGTGGAGCCGTTAAGTGCTAATACTGAAGTGTTTCTTGCTGAAGTGACTGCCAAATGCCTCTGACCCCAGCTCACCTCCATCATTCTCAATAAAGGGCCAGTGCTGATGGCCTTTATGGTGCACACTTTGGTGTAAAGATTATTTTGAAGATTGTAGATTAGTATTTTTTGCCGTAAATGATCTCCATGTGGTTGGTGATTCTTGAACCACAATTCCTTTAATGAAATATACACACTATTTTTAATTATCTCTTTAATTTTTAAAATGAATATAGCAAGACCCATGCTTATTTTTTTTTACAGTGTACTTTGAAAGCTGTGGGGACACAATGTGCGCGAGACTGAACAGAATGTGAAAAGTGAAGTATAACCCTGTCACGGTTGGTAAACCGTGATCTCAGGGTTTTGCACTTTGTGGGTGAAGTCTGTGTGTTACGCGTCAGTACTGATTAGTTTGTGGGCGTCTCCGTTAATTGCCATCAGCGTCAGCTGTCACTCATTACTCATCCCTATATATTGGCTTGTCTAGTGTCTTGTGTTTTTGAGAGCGTTGTTTCATGTTTGTGACCTATGTTTGCTTTCTTGTGTGTTTCTGCTTTGGATGTCCGTGTCCCCCCAGAACCCTGTCCACTCTACGCATACCACCACCAAGCAACACCACTTACCTTCGGCTAGCTTCCCCGCAGTTCCTGTGTCACCCTCTCCTGCTGCCAACTCACCTCCGCCTTCCGGATACTTCACCCATCAGCATTCACCTGGACTGTGTATTCCTCTCAGCGTCATCTTTGTGTCTCAGTATTGTCTTGTATCATTGTCTCCATAAAACTGTGTTTAACCTCGCACTTGCTTCCTGCCACTCCTTCATCCAGTCGTTACAGAACGCTCTCACCAAAATGGAAGCAGCGAGCAGCGAGTCTCTTTCCGAATTCATTCATCACAGGAGAGCATCGTGATCACCGGACGCGCGATCCAAGCGCTGGTGACACAGGTGTCCGAGCTCACCCAGCGGATCCATCAACTCAACTCTCACACTGCGCCCACCACACCGCCTGCACCGCCCATCCCCCAGGAGACCTCCCAGGACCACTTCCGGCCAGAGCCGCGACTTCCGGCGCCAGAGAGCTACTCCGGTGAGCCTAACTTTTGCAAGACTTTCCTTAACAAATGTTTCATGCATTTTGCATTGCAGCCCCGCACCTTCACAACGGAAGAGTCCAAGGTTGCGTTTGCTCTTACCCTACTCTCTGGCAGGGCCGCCTTATGGGGGACGGTGGTGTGGGAGAATCAACATCCTTGTTGCACCTCGTTCCACGCCCTCACCGAAGAGATGAAACGAGTGTTCGATCAAGCCGCAGGCTGGCAGGGAGACCGCTCACCAGCTCTCGGACCTCCGACAAGGGAAATCGTCGGTGGCGGATAATTCCATTCAGTTCTGCACCCTGGAGGCCGCGTGCCAGTGGAACGAGGCGGCACAGTTGGATCGATTCCTGCATGGGCTGGCCGAACATGTTCAGAAGGAGATCTACCTCCTCGAGCTGCCCCCAACGCTCAACGGTCTCATCGACCTGGCACTCCGGGTGTACGCTCGGATTAATCGCCTTGGTAAACAAGCCAGTCTAACATGCCATTACGTCTCTCCGGAACAGGGCCGCTCGAGTCGAGAGAACATGGTCGGTCCCGTCTACGATCATGAACCCATGCAGGTGGGTAGAGCTCGGCTTTCCCGGAGGGAGAGACAGAGGCGGAGGTCCCAAGGACTATGCTTATATTGCGGTGGCTCGGAGCACTCCATCCATTCATGCCCGGTAAAAGAGCCAGCCCGGTAGTAAGTTTGAGGCTACTATTGGGTGGGTTCTACGCCGGGAAGTCCTCAGTCACATCTTCAACTCTCCTTCCGGTAAAACTGCGGTGGGAGAACCACACTCAAAACTGTCACGCCCTTCTGGACTCTGGGGCCGAAGGTAATTTCATTGACTCTCTCACGTCACTTGAACCTTCCAGTCCTTCCTGTGTCTCATCCCATCCATGTCACCGCACTCAATGGCCAGGAACTGCCACACGTCACTCACTACACTGAACCCATAACTCTGCTCACCTCAGGCAACCACAGTGAAACCATATCCTTTTATCTCATGGACTCCCCTGTTGCTCCCATTGTTTTATGTCACCCCTGGTTAATCAAACATAATCCACGAGTGGATTGGGGTTCCAACACTGTCACCTTGTGGAGTGAAAGTTGTCATGAGTCTTGTCTGGTTTCTGCTTGTCCTGTTGTGCCTGTTTCTGTCTTTCAGAAGGAGACCATGGGGTTATCAAACATGCCCGCAGAGTACTTTGACCTGAAGGAGGTGTTCAGTAAGTCCCGTGCTGCTTCTCTTCCTCCGCATCATCCCTATGACTGTGCTATAGATTTAGTTCCAGGTAAGTCTCCACCTAAAGGCAAGCTTTATTCTCTTTCTATTCCGGAGAGGGAGGCCATGGAGAAATACATTTCTGATTCCTTGGCATCGAGCTTCATCCGCCCTTCCTCTTCTCCAGCGGGGGCGGGATTCTTTTTTGTGGGGAAAAAGGATGGTTCTCTGCGACCTTGTATTGACTACCGAGAACTGAACAACATCACGATAGAGAACACCTATCCGTTACCGTTAATGTCTTCAGCTTTCGAGAGGTTACAGGGAGCATCCGTATTCACAAAATTGGATTTACGTAACGCTTATCATTTGGTCCGCATCAGGAACGGGGATGAATGGAAAACCGCCTTTAACACCCCTAGAGGGCACTTTGAATATTTGGTGATGCTGTTCGGGCTCTCCAACTCGCCAGGGGTTTTCCAAGAACTCGTTAATGACGTGTTGAGAGACATGGTAGATCAGTTTATATATGTTTACCTGGATGACATACTGATTTTTTCTTCATCTCTCCAGGAATATGTGCAACACGTCAGACGAGTGCTCCAGAGATTACTCGAGAATGAGCTTTTTGTCAAAGTGGAGAAATGCGTATTCCATGCACAGTCTGTCCCCTTCCTAGGGTATATCGTCTCCTCCGAGGGAATACGTATGGATCCTGACAAAGTTAAGGCTATGATAGATTGGCCATCTCCAGATTCCCGTAAGGACCTACAGCGGTTTCTGGGGTTCGACAATTTTTATCGACGTTTTATTCGTAATTTCAGCCAACTAGTCTCACCACTGACGCCCTTGACCTCCCCCAGTACTCCGTTCAGGTGGTCGGATGCAGCCGAGACTGCATTTACCAACCTCAAGAGCCGCTTCGTTTTGGCTCCCATCCTCGTAGCCCCTGATCCCACACGCCAGTTCGTGGTGGAGATCGACGCATCAATGGTGGGGGTAGGAGCAGTTCTTTCCCAACGTGCTGCCTCGGACGATAAGATGCATCCCTGCGCATTTTTCTCTCATCGTTTATCTCCTCCTGAACGCAATTATGACATTGGTAACAGATAATTGTTGGCTGTCAAATTAGCTCTAGAGGAGTGGAGTCACTGGTTGGAAGGGTCAGGGGTACATTTCATTGTTTGGACCGATCACAAGAATTTAGAGTACATTAGAACTGCCAAAAGACTCAATTCCAGGCAGGCTCGGTGGGCACATTTTTTTCGGTCGTTTTGATTTTACTCTGTCGTACCGCCTGGGTTCCAAAAATGTCAAACCCAATTCCTTGTCATGTCTTATTGATCCTTCCGCACGCCCGGTGACTTCCGAGTGTATTTTACCTGAGAAAATAGTCGTCTCAGCACTCGTATGGGAGGTCGAATCGAAGGTCAAGATGGCCTTAGAAGGGGTAACGCCTCCGCCCGGTTGCCCACCGAATCGTTTATTTGTGCCAGAGGAGTTATGGTCCAAAGTTATTCAGTGGGGTCACTGCTCTAACGTTGCTTGTCATCCAGGGATAAGCCGAACCAAGGGTTTAGTTAAACAACGATTCTGGTGGCCACTTATGGTTCGCGACGTCCACAATTTTGTTTTGGCTTGCTCAGTTTGCGCCAGTGGTAAGTCATCTAACCGGCCTCAAGATGGGCTTCTTCAACCGCTGTCTGTCCCTTCAAGACCCTGGTCACATATCGTGCTAGATTTTGTTACCGCCCTCCCGCCCTCAAATCGCATGACGGTCATTTTGACCATGGTGGACCGGTTCTTGAAGGTGGCACATTTCATTCCCTTGCCCAAATTACCTACAGCCAAGGAGACAGCGGTCACTGTCCTTGATCATGTCTTTCGGTTACATGGCCTCCCGGTAGACGTGGTTTCTGACAGGGGATCCCAATTCATATCCAAATTTTGGAAGGAATTTTGTAAATTGTTAGGAGCGACGGTTAGCCTGTCTTCGGGTTATCATCCCCAGAGTAACGGGCAGTCTGAGCGAGCCAACCAAGATTTAGAGAGAACGTTGCAATGTTTAGTCTCCAAGTTTCCTTCTTCCTGGAGCCAACAACTCTCTATGATGGAGTACGCTCACAATTCATTACCAGTGTCAGCCATGGGCCTTTCTCCGTTTCAGTGCAGCTTAGGTTACCAGCCACCAGTTTTTCCTAGTCTGGAATCTGAAGTCGCGGTCCCCTTCGCTCACGCTTTTATTCAGAGGTGCCACCGCACCTGGACCAGAACCCGTGAGACTCTGCTCTGGATGAGGGAGCGCACGAAGGCCAAGGCCGATCGCCACCGGTCAAAGACTCCCGTTTATGTCGTGGGTCAAAAAGTGTGGCTTTCTACTAACAATATTCCTCTCCCTTCTGTTTCTAACAATTTAGCCCCCAAATTTTTTGGCCTGTTTACTGTCACCAAGATCATTAGTCTGGTGACAGTCCGCCTCAAACTACCTCCAGCGTACAGGAGAATACATCCCGCCTTCCATGTGTCCAAAATTAAACCCGTGTTTTATTCACGTATTAATCCGCCTACCCCGGTTCCCCCACCGCCACGTCTCGTAGATGGGGAACCAACCTATTCGGTAAATCGTATTCTGGACTCGAGACGGAGGGGACGAGGATTCCAGTACTTGGTGGACTGGGAAGGTTACGGTCTGGAGGAGAGGAGTTGGGTACCTGCTAGGGACATACTGCATCACTCCCTTATTGATGATTACAATCAGCAGGTAGGCCCTTCTGGGAACTCCAGGAGGCTCTCTTAGAGGGGGGGGGGGGGTACTGTCACGGTTGGTAAACCGTGATCTCAGGGTTTTGCACTTTGTGGGTGAAGTCTGTGTGTTACCCGTCAGCACTGATTAGTTTGTGGGCGTCTCCGTTAATTGTCATCAGCGTCAGCTGTCACTCATTACTCATCCCTATATATTGGCTTGTCTAGCATCTTGTGTTTGTGAGAGCGTTGTTTCATGTTTGTGACCTATGTTTGCTTTCTTGTGTGTTTCTGCGTTGGATGTCCGTGTCTCCCCGGAACCCCGTCCACTCTACGCATACCACCACCAAGCAACATCACTTACCTTCGGCTCGCTTCCCAGCAGTTCCTGTGTAACCTTCTCCTGCTGCCAACTCAACTCCGCCTTCCGGATACTTCATCCATCAGCATTCACCTGGACTGTGTATTGCTCTCAGCGTCATCTTTGTGTCTCAGTATTGTCTTGTATCATTGTCTCCATTAAACTGTGTTTAACCTCGCACTTGCTTCCTGCCACTCCTTCACCCAGTCGTTACAAACCCGGGGCCAAAATCAAAATTGCTGATGAGATGAAGATTAAAATTTCTAGTGTGAAAATGAGAATGTTATGTTTTTATGATAAAATTGTTTTCAGTGTTTTGGCAGATGGCCATATAGTGAAATCCCCCATGCCATTGTCCATCGCTGGAAAAAATTATATTTTAAAACATTCAAATGGTGGTCTCTACTTATTTTGCTTTTAATTGCATGCAGTCAATAAACCTTGGATGCACCATTTAAATTTGTTATTGGTTACTGTTTTGATAGACAAATGAGTGTGGTGATGTGAATCTGATTAGACAGCTTTGCAGTTCCAGCTTTCACTATTTTGACGTTTACTAAATGCATTAAATGCATTCATCTTCCTCAAATTGTAGACATATTGAGCTTATGACAGTTGGGAAATAGATGAAGTATTGGTTGAGTGTAATGCTGACGGCTGTTGGGCTCACTCATTGATTGGCCTAGGAATAATCTCTTTTCCCACATTGATTTATGAAACCAAAGATTAAGATGAAATGTTGAATGGAGTTCCCCACGTTTTTGGAATTTCATTTGTTGTGCTGGTTGGATTAATTCTGTGGATGCAGAGAGATGCATATGCTGCATTAATGAATGATGCTGAAGAAACTAGCTGTTTCCTCTTCTGGGCTTTATTTTAGCATAAAAATGTACAGTACAATTGTTTGAGTCACTTAAAAAATATGTAAAAAAAAAATATGACATGCTATGTGTCATCTAAAAACTCTTTAAACAACGTTGTACTGTAATTATTATGCATAGTGTTGTCAAAAGACCCGGTACTTCGGTACCAAGTCGGTACTAAAAAAATGTAAATGTGACGGTAACAGGTTTCTTTAAGTACCGGTAGTACCGAGGTCCCGTTCAAACCCGGTTCAGCGCTATGATTTCCGCGAAGCAGAAAATGAGGACGGAATCTCAAAATCCAGTCATGAAAATGAAACTTACATTTTAATATGGACAGTCATAGAATTTGTAAAAGTTAGCATAAATTAATCAAATCTCCATATGGACCAGTATCTGTAAATGTTAAGCCGCAAATGTTGCTTGAAATATGAATCCGTGTTATGCGCGTCTCTGTGTGAATTAATGAATGGCAGAGACGTGCGGGTTTGTTTACTACATAGACTGAAGCGCATGACGCTTGCATTAATTTCAGCATCTGAGCTTCAGAGTTCTCTCTCCATCAAGCGATCTTTTCAGTTTCTCACACATGCAAAAGAGAGAGAGAGCAAGAGTCTTACCACGCTGAATTGACACGCTATATGTAAACTATTCTTTATTGTCTTTTCCTGTAATGGAGTTCATTTAGAATTATTCATATTCATTTTTGAACAGGCAGAAGACATAGCCTACCGGTTTCTCCGGTAGTGGGCGGAGCTAATGCGCAAGTGGCAATTTCATAGGCTGGCGCTGATTTAGTCCCGTCCCTGTTTTGATTTCAGCAAATCAGTTTGACCGAACGCAGACAACGTGATTAATATTCATTAACCCAGCAGCTCATCAAATCATAGTGCATTGGGTATACATTAGTATGATAGTAGAATTAGTAGTAGTATTATCTTTTAATAATAATTCATATGAATAATAATTAATATGATCTATTACTATTTTGTTTTACAGAAACCATCAATTACCAAACATATCTTAAGCATCACCACCAGTTTTAAGTTCAGTTAAAATGACAAATATGCATTCATTAGGCCTAAAAGTTAATTTTTACATAAAGGCATTGTGCGAGAAATATAACTATTATTTAGTAAAATGTAAGTGATACTGCTACTACTGTTGAAAAAATTTATAAAACTTTATTTTTTAAAGAAATAAATCACAATATTTCTTACATGTTTTAATTTTAATAGAAAATCAGAAATAAAATGTGTTTAAATTTCATAAATTAAAAGACAAATTAAATTTGGGTGAAACTTGTTTACTGTTTTTCATAATTATATAACTTGTAGAAAAACTTTAAACACAATTTTAAATAAGTATAAAGAATGGCATTGGTTTTATTTTTAGTGCTAAAAAGTTTTTTTTTTTAATTAGCATATTTTTGTGTTTTGCTTTGGTACTGAAATTGGTACAGAGAACCGTGGATTTTCACTGGTATCGGTACCGAATACTGAAATTTTGGTACCGTGACAACACTAATTATGCACATAGCATTAAATAATGAAAATAATAAATGGTCACACTGACGGGCCATTTAAAATGGACCAGTGTTGTTATTGTTAACTTAAACTTTGCAATTATTTCCAGTAAATAAAATGAAACTACTCAAAATTTACTCAACAGAAGAGGAAGCAATGGGACCGACATTGAGAAGCACCTGAATTTTGGCAGCCATCAGGCATTTTTGAGTAAGTATGTAAGAGCTAACAAGACTAGAGTAAGACATAAATGTTACCTTGACAGAAAAAATTATCATTTACTTAAGTGTGTGAATGAAAAAAAAAGGGTGAAGGGCAAAAACATAAAATGGAAAATAGAAAACTAGCATGAGCAATGAGGAAAAACAGCCCAAGGACTGCTGGAAACGACATGTCAATTACTCGAGTGCTAATAAGGCTTTTTTCAGCATCATAAAGCAGCCAAGCTGTAATAACAAAGAGCACTTTCCTCAGGCACTTTGCACGGGCACCCCGTGAAAGGACCTCATTCAGACTGCCGGTGTCCTACAGGTTAGGGATCAGCTCTGGCTACAGGTTAATCATGCATTCCATTTTCTCCTCGATGCCCCTGTGGACACGACCTGGTGGAGCTGGAGAGGGGCCAAATGACTGAACAAAGGAATGAAGGGGCGGAACTGTAGGAGTGGAGATATGGGTGTGTGATGTGTTCGCTGTGTGGCCTTGATGAATTAGGGTGGATTGTGTTTGTGTGAGATGCAAGAAATATTGCCTGCTGGAGCTCACTAAGCCTCCTGGCTTGTGTGATTTATGAGGGTTTACCTCTGGATTTTATGAGTTATTATAAATAATAACAACAGCTGTAATGTACAGCAGGTAACAGTAGTGCTGCATCTAGTGGACGTGAATCTAACGACATCTAATCAGACCTCGTGCTTGTAGGGCAGCACTGGCGACATCTTCAAACTGGTTTATCCTAAAAAGTCCAATTTATCCAATGTATTCTATGGAAAAAAGCCGCTAAAAGCATCTGAAAGTTGCTAAATCTAGCACTGAAGTAGCGCTTGTGGTTGTGAGGCACGGGAGCTGATGGCAGCAGGCGGTGGATATCATGGACGAGTTTTTCTGTGTCATTACATTCTATTAGTTCTACAGCTTCAGTTTCTGAACTTTCATGCTTAGTAACACATACAGCTGTGTCCTCGCCACAGTTTAACAATGAAAAGAAACCCTTCTCAATCACGTTCTGAACATTATTTGAATGACACCGGAATTGCAGTATTTTAAAAAATTCATATCATAAGAAAATAAACACTGGTATTCGGTATGAACCGGTATACTGCCCAGCACTATAAGGATGTGTAAAACTATTTTAAGTCTTAACCATTGCTGGGTATTGATACAGATTTCTCAAAAAATTTCAGTGATATTTGCAAAAAAAAAAATCCTTCTATAAAATAAAATGGTCTGTTGTCTATTATCAGTAGTGTAGAGGTAAATAAAGCACAGCTCACACAGAAATCATTTGCAAACCAAGGAGCTTTCTGTTGATCAACGTGGCAAATTCATGTGACAATCTGTGTGGGGAAATCTTTTCTCCCTCATGCGAAACTTCAAATTTTGTGGATTCCTTTTGGAAATTTTGCAGAGCAATGAAATATGTCACCGCTCCTAATGCTGTGAATTATACAGTGAACAGTTGTATTTGGTACATTATGAAAATGTTAATTGTGAAAATTAACAACAGGGCCCAAATTATGCAGGTAATTTGATTTTCAAGTAACAAATATCAGTTGACAAATTGAAAACTGCTCTGTGGACACAATACACTTTCTGCAATTGATAATTTCTTAATACTGTCATTTTACACAACATTAAAGGGGTCATGAACTAAGAAATCAAAATGTACTTGATCTTTTAACATAAAAGAGGTTACTGTTCTATAAAAACATTTTGTAAGTTTCAGAAATCAAAACTTCCCCTTAAGTCTAAAAACTGCTAATATTGAAGCCAATCCACCAAAACGACATGATGTGGAATGTGCCACTTCATGAGCCCCACCTCCGCAGAAGAAGATCAGATGTAACACGTTAGAATAGGTACACCTGTCATGATTCTGCCTTCATGTCCTGATTTTTCTCTAGTCTTGAGGCAGGATCATGACAGGCCCGTGTTTTGTGTACAAGCACAGGGCCTTGTCTTTGGGCCATGTGCTTGTGTTGTCTCGTTTCCTTGCCCCGCCCCCCTTGTTACCCTAGTTTTGTCATCATTGATTTACCTGTTCCACCTGTTGTGTTCATTATTAGCCTCCCTTTATAAACCCCTTGTGTTTCTCTGTCCTTTGTCGGTTCATTGTCAAATGTTGCCAACTGTTGTCAATGTTAATCAATGTGAGAGCTGTCCGTAAGTTAGTCTGTTGAGAGTCTTGTCAAAGTAGTTGTGTGATCCTGTTTTTGTTATAGTGTAGTTTGTCAAGTGTTAGTCTAGTTTATCTCTCGTCAGTCTTGCCCTTGTTTTGCCCCCTCGTGGGTTTTGTTTTCCTGTTTTTGTATAATAAACTGTGTTGCTGTGACATCTGTCTGCATTTGAAATCATCGCCGCACCCTACCCTGACAGAATGAACCGACCATCAAGGAACCCTGCAGACAGTATGTCCTCCTATGAGCACAACTCAGACGACCTTGCACGATGGTAATGGCAAGCTGCCAATTCCTCCCCAGGGAGAGCGGTCCCTGGGAGAGTACGCTCGGGTCGCGAACGAGAGGAGGCGGTTTCTACCAGATAGTCTCTTTAACCGCTACCTCATAGCGGGCCTCAACGCTCCTCCACCCCTGGCAGAACGGGAGAGGCTGGTCTGCTGCTCGTTTGGCAACATGGTGGATTGTTTGGCGCGAGGGTCCACCTTATTGTCACCATCACCCAGGCTGTCAGTGATCCCGGAAGGTCATGTCCTGGCTGTGGTTACCCAGGGGAATCAGGCGGGCTCCACTTCCACCCCTGAGGCTTCAGTCGTCCCCGAAGGTCTCCGTGGCAAACGAGGGAGACGGATTTCGTGGGATTCTTCGTCAGAGTCCTCCTCGACTGAGTCAGCGCTGCCTGTGACTGCCCTCCCAACTCAGGTCACAGATCCCGCTGAGCCTCTCCGGCTGGTCACAAGTCCAGCTATGACTACCACACCGCGATCTAAGAGAAAGAGGAGGAGAAAGGGAGCCTCTCGCCCTTCATCTCTGCCTGTCCCAGAGCCCGCTACGGCAAGCGCTGTTCCCGAGCCCGCTGTCGTGAGTGCTGCAGAGAGAGCAGCGGCCGATTCAGCTGCCATGAGCGCCGAACCCCAGTCAGCTGCCGTGAGCGCTGTTCCAGAGACGGCTACAGACAACGCTGTTTCCAAGGCGGAGATGTGGAGCGTGGGATCAGAGTCAGATTCGGTGAGCTCCATTCCTCTCTCGGCTCCTCGGCCGCCTGCTACACCCCCAGTCATTTGTCCTGTTGTGTCCCCTGCTGTTCCCCCGGTCTGGCTTCCGGTTTCTTCGCCCTCTGTACCCCTGAGCGCTTCCCCAGTCACCCCTGTCACCACATCACCCCAGACTGTTTCCCCCAAGTCATCTCCTCATGTGTCTCCAGCCAAGTGCCCCCGGATCCCCAGTCCTCCGTCCGCGTCTCGGAGACCTAAGACCCCCAGTCCTCCCATCCACCCTGGACTGCCCCCTAAGGACTTTGTGTTTCCCCCACCTCCTCTGCCTTGTTTATTGTTTTTGATTTTGCACCCTAACCCTGTGATCGTTTTTTCATGTTTGCCATTAGTGTTATTTGTCTTGTCTTGTTGGTTTGTGTCTCTGTCCCAGTCAGTCATGTCCCGTGTTTGATGTTCCCTTGAGGAGCGTCTGGAAGCCACTCCTTAAGGGAGGGGTTCTGTCATGATTCTGCCTTCATGTCCTGATTTTTCTCTAGTCTTGAGGCAGGATCATGACAGGCCCGTGTTTTGTGTACAAGCACATGGCCTTGTCTTTGGGCCATGTGCTTGTGTTGTCTCGTTTCCTTGCCCCGCCCCCCTTGTTACCCTAGTTTTGTCATCATTGATTTACCTGTTCCACCTGTTGTGTTCATTATTAGCCTCCCTTTATAAACCCCTTGTGTTTCTCTGTCCTTTGTCGGTTCATTGTCAAATGTTGCCAACTGTTGTCAATGTTAATAAATGTGAGAGCTGTCCTTAAGTTAGTCTGTTGAGAGTCTTGTCAAAGTAGTTGTGTGATCCTGTTTTTGTTATAGTGTAGTTTGTCAAGTGTTAGTCTAGTTTATCTCTCGTCAGTCTTGCCCTTGTTTTGCCCCCTCGTGGGTTTTGTTTTCCTGTTTTTGTATAATAAACTGTGTTGCTGTGACATCTGTCTGCATTTGAGTTCATCCCCGCACCCTACCCTGACAACACCTATTAGTTGCATATTACTAGATTATTAGCCATGTATTAATGCTAATTAAGAACATATTAATGCCTTATTCTACTTGACCTTATTCTACGCTTACTCGCATTCCAGCCATAGACTGTATAAAAACATGGACGTAGTGTCCGTGACGTCACCCATAGGTTTCCGAATAATAGTAGGCTGCATCCGAAAACTTAGGCAGGTGACTTGCTGTCTAATCAGGCAATGACTTTGCAGGCAGTTTTTTTGCCCGAAGGCACCTCATGAAACTGATTTTGGACAGGCTTCTGAGGCAGCGAAAAGGTTTAATGATCTACAGCAAAATATAGACAGCTTTGGTGATAACTAAGTGGATATTTCATTACTACAATATTAATTTCTCGCTAGAAATTACAAAAAAAGTGGAAAACGTTGTTCACGTTGCAACGTTATTGCAACTTTCAAACGCCATCTTTATTTTTTGGCTTAACTGTCACAGAATGGAATGCACAGGATTGTGGGATATTAAAGGCGGCGAAGGATACATCTATTCTGCCTTCAAAAACCGGCCAGATGAAGGCATCTCAGGAGATAGGAAATGAAGCTGACATTGATTTCGGACGTGCCTTGATGGCTTCCTACCTTGGAATGCGACCTCCGAAGGCAGCATTTTTCAGTTTTCAGATGCAGCTGTAATTTTGAAGCCAAGAGTGGGTGGAGCCAGCCTTCGCCATCTTGGCAGCGCGTCACCGTGCGTCACTCCCAGATAATTGAAAATGGGCAAAAAGGCGGGAGCTGGTTGCTTAAACCATGCCCACCTAGCTCGACGGCAGTGACAGCAGCGGTAATCCACCTGTCACTCAAGTGGCCACGCCCTTAATTATACAGAACTTTAAGGCTTGATATAATTTAAACGGATGAGTTACCAAAAAAAATTCACCCCCTCACACTTGTCAGGAAGGGCAAAATTTGCTATATAGACCAAAATAATTTTTTGAACCAGGCTGTAAAATTTTTTAAATAGGGAGTCTATGGGATTGACTCCCTTTTCCTCCTTTTTGTCACTTCCGTATAGGCTTCACAAGAGAGAGTGGGAGGTTGCCGCTTGGTTTCAGCGGATGATGTAGGACCTAGGTGTAGTGTAAGGCCCGGTGAGAATATGATAGTCTCGCAAGAACCAAGATTTTGAAAGGAGCAAAGGAAGCAAACTTTCTTTTGTTTAACAAAGGAAAACCGTTCTCCTCTTGGCTTACATTGGAATTTTAAATTAGTTTTCTTTAAAAATCCTTGTTTTGTGAACCCACGTATAACACATTAGAACAGCGGAAGCTACATATTACTGTTTGTAAAATTTTAAATATAGATATTTTTCTTACAAAAATGCATGGATTAACTTCAGAAGGCCTTTATACACCCCCTGGAGCCATGTGGGACACTTTTTTTATGATGGATGCGCTTTATTGGACTTTTTTTGGACTATAGAAAAATAGCTGACATGTTACAGGAAGGGTTAAATAAGTTTTTGCAAAGCACCTTTACATACACCTGTTTTCTGTGCTATCTAATGAAAAAGAAAGGGAATCAATGAAGGAGAGGCATTTCTGAAGATGGCAAACATGATTGTTTGAGAAGTACTTGACGTAGGCCTTGTGGAGGAGACCACAGTCACATGGAACCATTGATCTTCTGCTTATGGTGCAATCAAATATCTGAGCTGTCCATGCTAGTGCTAATGTGTGTAGTTCTTCAGAGCACACACATGCACACAGGAGGCAGTTTGAAACCAGATTCATAAAAATATATGAATAACCTGTTAATTTGTCTTTGGTATTTGTAGGTTGTCCTTCCTCAGGATTCAACATGCTTTTGTTAATCTGTAAGGTATATGTGGGGAAAAAAGCATGGTTGTCAGGTCTGCTACTGCTTGTATATGGATCCTTTCAGTGATGCAGCAAACCATTTCTGACAAAAACAATAACATAATGCTACCACAGCTTTCTGGAGATGGTACCATGGCACTGCCATCTATTTTCTGTACATGGTACAACAGTGTTTTCTGCAGAATTCAGATTATACGATATTTTCTATATTTTTATATAATTTTCCACCAAAAAACTGCAGATGTGTATTTTGAACCATGCATTGCGATAAGAACAATCGGTCACTGATAATACTGATTAAAGTTTTCCTGAAGTAGCCTACACGAAACTGTCTTGAGTTGGAGTTGTTTGTATGTCTGTTTGTTTGTTTGAATGATGCATGCAAAAAACCAACTTGTGGTTTCATTTGGCTGAGAATCAGACTATGCTGGGCACACTGCTTGCTTTTAAATAATTAAAAAGAACTGCTTCATAAAGGTGGGCTCACAGGAGCAAAATTCAATTGTCTACAGTCAGTAGTGTAGCGATTATATGAAGTAACGTTCACACTCTTTTTTTTTTTTTTTTTGTTAAACAAAGCAGCTTTCTGTTGGTCAGTGTGGTGAATATGCCTGACCAGCTTGAACCCATAGTGACATCTGCATTCGGGAAATATTTTGTGCTCATGTAGAATTTTGGTTCATTTTGATTCATATTGAAATGCCTGAACATTTTGCCAACAGTAAATATGACTGTACCTTAAGAGCCACTTCTTATTAAATCAGATTACATGTTTGTATTTTGCATGCAGTCTATGTGGACGACTCAAAGATGTGTTTTCTTGTCATTATTTTGAGATTTAGCAGTGGCCGTGTTTAGTTGATTCAGCTGCAGGAATCACTGGTAAAATGATGATGCCATATTTTTTGTACATATACCATGGAGTACCATGTAAATAGCATGGTGCGTGAATATGGTAATCATCTAGGATCATGCATATTAAAGTACAGTCTGAATAAAACTGGGAAAAATTTGAAGTCTCAAGTAAATAACCTGGAAAACAGCCAAGAAAACAGTGTGAATGAAAAGAAACCAAAGAACGAACAAAAATTGGCAGAGAAAAAAACACATTAGTGTAACCAAGGGGAAAATTATTTGGTTTAAAATTTTTGAGTTTGTTTACATTATTCATTTTCCCCATATGGTTTTCATCTGTTCTCAATTTTATTATTTTCGTTTATGAATAGAATCACCATAACTATTATCGGTTGCACTTTATTTTACAGTACGTGTACTTACATGTACTTATAGTGTACTTACAGTGTATTTATCTAAGAAAGTTCTGGTAATACAAGGTAACTACCTGGGGTAGGGTTAGGTTTAGGGGTAGGTTCAGGGTAAGTACCTTGTTATTACATAGTTATTGAAATTACTATAATAAGTACATAGTATGTACATGGGGAACAGGACTGTAAAATAAAGTGCTACCCTATTATCACTGCACCCTGTTACCACCACAGTACCTTAATAAGGCATCTCAGAACCCACCATCACAGCCACATCTAAGAAATCCAAATATAACCAGCCCCAAACAGTATTTTTTGTTCGCCGTTATTTCAAGTAATACATTCAGACTAAGTGAAAAAGATCCCAGCATACAGTTGAAAGCTCCCCACACAGTGATTTCTGACTGCAGGATTGATGTAGGCACTGTAGGATACGCAGGGATTGTTAAATGCTGTGTACAGTCAGACAGCATGGTAATTACACTGGGAATGATGTGGTTTGTCTGCGTGTATGTGTGTGTGTGTGTGTGTTTATGTGTGTGTATGTGTGTGTGTGTGTGTGTGCGTGAGTGTGGGAGGGTGGGTTTACTACAGGCTGTGCCATTCCTGTCAAGGAGGTTCTGAGGAGAAAAGGAAACACTTTTGAACTGACAGTTAAACAAAAGCAGAATTTAGACATAAAGCAGAAGTAGGAGTATGTGATTGACCTCCCATCAATCACTGACAGAGAGACAGAATCAAAAAGAGGTTTTACTGTAATGCACTGTGATTACTGCAGGATCCCTTACAAGGAATACTCTGGCAGTAACAGTTTTGTACAGTATCGGGATGATACGTATTGGGGCACCTGATCACCAGGTCCCTTTTTGCTTAAAGGTTCTCCACTCGTTGGAACATGGATGCAGGAGTTTGCTCCCATTCAGACAACGAGCATGAGTGAGGTCTTATTGTTGGGCAATTGATTCACAGTCTGTGTTCAAATACATCCCAATACTATTGAATAGAATAGTCACCCTCATGTCAATAGAATGGTCACCCACATGCCATTTCAAATTGATTTATTCTGCGGAACCAAAAAAAAAAAAAAAAAGAACATGTTAAATTATGGTTCTATTTTTATCTATAAAATGAAAGTCAGTGGGGTCCAAAATAAAACCCACTTATGTTGCACAGAAGAAAGATTGCCATGCAGGTTTGAAATGACATGTAAATGCTTACTGAATGTTCATTTTTTTTATTTTAAACTATTTTTTTTTATGATGGGCTAAGCTAAACACTTTCATTTGGCTGGTAAGGCTCTACCATGTGTGTGTGTGTGTGTGTGTGAGAGAGAGAGAGAGAGAGAGAGAGAGAGAGAGAGAGAGAGAGAGAGAGAGAGAGAGAGAGAGTGTGATTTGAGAGAGAACAAAGTGTTGTGGGTGGGATGCAGTTAACCCTTACATTAGCTAGGTGGTGCTGTTAATCTGTGGCTAGTGTCTGTGTGTGTGTGTGTGTGTGTGCTCTTGTTTTTGTGATATATCAGGACACAACTCTGTATAATGACATGGGTATGACACAGGTATTACACGGAGAGGGTGACTTATGAGGGCAAAACCCATGTCCCCATTTTTTAAAACACTTATAAACCATACAGAATGAGTTTTTTGAGAAAGTAAAAATGCACAAAGTTTCCTGTGAGGGTTAGGGTTAGGGGTAGGGTTGGTGTAGGGCCATAGAATATACAGTTTCTACAGTATAAAAACCATTACGCCTATGGGATGTGTGTGTGTGTGTGTAAGTTTGAACAGAGAGCTGGTTTTCCTCTTTCACCAGGGTCCTTACATCTTTATATTTGTGTAAAAACAGGTTAAAGGGCTGGAAGAGACTCGAGTGAGTGACTACAAGCAAATATTGAAAAAAAAAAAAAACACTTATTAGTGTACTGGACACTTATTAGTGTTACATCACACACTGATTATGCTTAAAATGGTTAAAATGTGTTTCTTCAAGTTTTGGTTAATTGAAAACATATTTTTTTATGTCCCAAACAGCCTTTTTAGTGTTAATCCTACAAGTCCCACTATTTTTTATTGGATATGCCAAGATTTCTTAATTAAAATCAAATTAAATCAGCATGATAAAAGTTTTGCTGAAAAACCTGTTGTGCACAATCTGCTGCATGCTTTCTGTCATCTGATTTATAGTTTAAATGATTTATCAAATATGAAACTCAACAATATGTCAAAACGTGTTTAACATGTCAGGCTTTACAGAGTCTTATTATTATCTCTGTTTAATTTACTTAATTTATGCAATTTGTATGTTGATTTACCAGAAAAGTCTGAGAAGTCTAAAAACTGTGACTTCACTCAACCAGTTGTTAGTTTAGGGAAGGACTAGGGAAGGACAAGAACTGTATATTTTATGGCCCTACACCAACCCTACACCTAACCCTAACCCTCATGTGGAGAAAATGAGCCTAAACTTGTTATCTGAATGGAAGGCAGGTGCATTTATCTCCCTTAAGTACTTTCCTTTTTATTCTTCTTCTTCTTCTTCTCTTGCTGGACCTATTTTGAATCAGATACTGGCCTCTTCAGTAATGAAGTAGTCACTTCCTATGCTGACTCCACAAAAGCCTTGAGCGGCCTGATTCCTGACTGCTTTATGCTACCTCTGACTGCCTTCATCCAGCACTCAACAACAGAGCACCATATTTAATGGCTACACTAACCACCTGCATGACACTACATTTAGTTGATTAACATCCTATTGATTGGGAAGGGGGCATGAATCAGCAACAACCAGTTTTGATCAGTAGGAGGATGAAATTAACACACGTTTTATTGATGTTTGTGGGCGCAGGTCATAGGCGAACTGCTTTCTTATAAATGGGTCTGTCTCTCTGTGCCTTATTCGTGAATGTTCTTCTTAGGGGGGGGTCTCCTTTTTCCTTTCTCATTTTTAGCAGCATCTATTTTTTTTTCTCTCCTTCCAGCTCTTTTTTTGTGTTTCTCTTTTATCATTTCTATATGTTACTCCCTGGCTTAGTTTAAAATCCTAGTGAGCTGCCTGCTCAAAAATGTAGGCAGCATGACTCTGCTGTATTCTAAGATGGCTTTTTTGGGCTAAACTCTAGGGTAACATTCAATTCAATTCAATTCAAGTTTATTTGTATAGCGCTTTTTACGATACAAATCATTACAAAGCAACTTTACAGAATATTAAGTTTCCAATTTTTCAAGTTTTCCAGTTTAAGTTTCGGAGCAGCCCTAATATTTAGTAGTAGCTTATAAGTGGTGATCAGTTTATGTGCAAATGACAGGAATTTTCAAAAAAATCTATACAAGACATAGTCAACCAGATGATGAACACTATTAATAGCAAATAGTAAGTAGCAATATTTGTTATTTCTCTATTTTGTTTCAGGGTTAGCATCATCTGAGGTCCTCTGAGGGGTTGGCATCATCTCTTCTCAGGTGTTCTCGATCCAGACTGAAGCTTGTGTAAATCCTAGTTACATCCCGTGGCAAAACAGAGAAACAAATAGAGACATCATTAGCGTAGCTGCTGTTCCAACAAAGTAAAATTAATTAGTTTAACCCAAGCTAAAGAATAATAATGCACATTTGATCAGATACAACTGCAGTCACAAATTATGAGATGCATTATTCAAATGCTTGGCGAAAGATGTGTTTTTAATCTAGATTTAAACAGAGAGAGTGTATCTGAACCCCAAACATTATCAGGAAGGCTATTCCAGAGTTTGGGAGCCAAATGCGAAAAAGCTCTACCTCCTTTAGTGGACTTTACCCTCCTAGGAACTACCAAAAGTCCAGCGTTTTGTGACCTTAGGGAGCGTGAAGGCTAGTTAGGTACGAAGGAGCTAAACCATTAAGGGCCTTATAGGTAATTAATGATCATTTGTAACTGATACTGAACTTAATAGGTAGCCAGTGCAGAGACTGTAAAATTGGGGTAATATGATCATATTTTCTTGACCTGCTAATGACTCTAGACGCTGCATTTTGGACTACCTGTAGCTTGCTTATTGAAGATGCTGGACAACCACCAAGAAGTGCGTTACAATTGTCCAGTCTAGAGTCTAGAGTCCAGTGTAGAATAAATGCATGAACTAGCTTTTCTGCATCAGAAACATGCAACATAGTTTCTAGCTTGGCAATGTTTCTATGATGGAAGAATGTTGTTTTTGTAACATGGGAAATATAGTTTTCAAAAGACAAGTTGCTGTTTAATATTACACCCAGAATTTTGACTGTAGAGGAACAGTACATCTGTCTAGTTGCAAATTGTAGTCTACTAGATTCTGTGTACTGTTTTTTAATAGTAATATCTCTGTCTTATCCAAATTTAATAGGAGAAAATGATTGGTTATCCAATCTTTTACATTTTTAACACACTCTGTTAGCTTAGATAATTTAGAGGTTTAATCTGGTCTCGTTGAGATATATAGTTGAGTATCATCAGCATAACAGTGGAAACTAATCCCGTATTTTCTAATAATATTACCAAGGGGCAACATGTATATTGAAAATAGAAGAGGACCTAGGACAGATCCTTGTGGCACTCCATACAGATAATTTTTTTGCAGGAAGGAGTTCAACTTTTTCTAAAAGTCTGACATAAATGGAAGATTTGAAATGGGCCTATAATTTGCCAGTTCTCTAGGATCTTGTTGTGGTTTCTTAATTAAGAGGCTTAATAACTGCCAGCTTGAATGGTTTTGGGACGTGACCTAAAGATAACGACACGTTAATAATGTTGAGAAGCGGTTCTTCTGCTACAGGTAACAACTCTTTCAGTAATTTAGTGGGTACAGGATCTAATAAACATGTTGCTGGTTTAGATGCAGTGATAAGTTTATTTAGCTCTTCCTGTCCTATAGTTGTAAAGCGCTGCAGTTTATCTTGGATGAAACTGAAGTATTAAACGCTGAAGAATCTATATTTGTTATTGTATTTCTGATGTTATCTATTTCATCAGTGAAGAAATTCATAAAGTGATTGAATATTAGAATCAGGTGGTGTCTGGTTATTCGTTAATCTAGCCACTGTGCTAAATAAAAACGTCCTGGGTTACGTATGTGACCCAAGTTTCCCGAAGGGAATGGACGCTGCGTGAACTCGCAGTGGGAACGCCCCCAGCATAGTGCGTCTGAAGCATGAATAAAATAAGTCAATGGCGAGAGTGAGTATCACGGAGAGTGACGTCATCAACCAGTAAATTATAAAGCACCCCAGAATCACAAGCGCATCAGCTTCGACTGTACTGAAGCAAGCGATCCAAGGGGATGTTGAGAGTATGGCAGGACACTCAGCGTCCGTTCCCTTCAGGGAACTAGGGTTACATACGCAACCCAGGACGTGCCCCTACAGGAACTACCGCTGCGCGAACTCACAGTGAGAACGCTAACAACCACAAACATCTTGAAGATCAGCCCCAGCAAGAAGAGCTTTAGAAGCAGCCATACTCTTAGTAGAATGGGCCTGTACAGCCAATGGTGATGGCTGGCCTGCCGACTCACACACGAGTGAGATGACCTCAACCACCCACTTGCTCATCCTTTGCGTAGATGCAGGACCCCCCTTGTTGGGTGACCCGAAACAGATAAACAACTGTTCTGATTTTCTCCATAGGGCAGCTCTAAAGTCTAAAGTCTAAAGCATCTAAAGTCCTCACTGGGCATAGCAAATTGAGTTTCTCCTGTTCAGACATCAAAAAAGGAGGAGGACAGAAAACCTGCATTACGATAGGTCTAACTACCGTAGTAGGAACCTTAGGAACATATCCTGGCCTAGGATTGAATATCTCCAATTCTTTTTAGAGACAAGATAACAAGAAGAAAAATAGTCTTAAGAGTAAGAAACCTTTCTGACACTTCTTCAATGGGCTCGAAAGGAGCTAGGGAGAGGCCCTCTAGAACGATGGCCAGGTCCCAGGATGGCACCCTCGTTCGTACTATTGGCCTCAGCCTCAAGGTGCCACGGAGGAAGCGAGATATAAGTGGGTGTCTCCCGAGAGAACCTCCACTCGAAGGGGCATGGTAAACAGCTAAGGCTGCCACGTACATCTTCAGTGTGGAGTGGGATAACCCCGTGGAGAGACGGTCCTGCAGGAACTCCAGCACTGTACCAACCAGGCAGTTAACTGGGTCCTGCTGGTGCTCTCCACACCAGGAAGTGAAAAGTTTCCACCTCGCGGCATAAAGCTTCCTTGTGGCGGGAGCTCTGGAATGGAGGATGGTCTCAACGACCTCAGTTGAGAGACCAGATTCTATGAGCTGGGCGTACAGGTGTGACCTCGGCCATGCCTGCACCATGGCATCCAACCCCAGGGGGGCTGGATGGCTGAGAGAGAACCACAGTGGACAGTGTGATGTATCTCGGGAAGCAAATAGGTCTACCTCGGCACGACTGAGATAGTAGGTCTCTCCTGACCGGTCTCTCCAGGGGAGAGCCTTTGAGGAGAGACACTAAGTCCGCAAACCATACTCGGGCCGGCCAGACCGGGGCTATTAACAAAAGACTGAGCCTGTCTTGGCGAACCCTCTCCAGAACTCCCGGGAGCAGAGCAATTGGGGGAAAAGCGTACAGGTGTGACCTTGGCCATGCCTGCACCATGGGGGGCTGGATGGCTGAGAGAAAACCACATGGGACAGTGTGATGTCTCTCGGGAAGCAAATAGGTCTACCTCGGCATGACCGAAGTGTTCCCACAGGAGCTCCACCACCTCGGGGTGAAGTCTCCATTCCCCGGGCCTTGGCCCCTGTCTTGACAGGATGTCTGGCCCCTGATTCAGATACCCCGGGAGATAAATAGCTCTCAGCGAATGAATTTTCCCCTGGGACCAATGAAGGTTCTGACGTGCTAGTTTGTAAAGCGGGCGAGAACGCAGACCCCCCCGGATGGTTTATATAAGAGACCACCGATGTGTCTGTTTGGACAATGATGATGGCCCCTCAGGTCTGGGAGGAAGTGTTTCAGAGCCTGAAACACTGCCAACATTTCTAGATAATTTATATGCCACGAGAGATGATGGTCCTGCCACAGACCCTGAGCTGGACGACCACTCATGATCGCCCCCCAGCCTGTGACAGAGGCATCCGTCGTTAACGTAACGCAATGACAAGGAGCTCCCAGCACGGGACCTTGGGAAAGAAACCAAGGATTTTTCCACATGATCAGGGCGCGATGACACCATCGCAAACTCAAGATCGTGCGTAATGAATTTCCCCTCTGGGAGAATCCCTTGGATCTGAGCCACCACTGTAGTGGTCTCATGTGCAAGAGGCCAAAAGGTATCACGTTGGATAATAGTTAATAGACCTAATCGTTTCTGAAACTGTTTCACAGTGAGTGACTGGCCTTAGCTTGACCTGATGTACAAAGGTGAGAATCGAAGCAATACGAGCAGGTGACAGTCGTTCCTGCATCTTCGTCTAATCCCACACTACACCTAGAAAAGTGGTTCTCTGTTGTGGAGAAAGTACACTCTTCTTGGCGTTGAACCTCAACCCCAAATCTTGATGTGAGCAAGAACGACATCTCGATGCCGAACTGCCTGATGTTCCGATTGAGCTAGAATTAACCAATCGTCGATATAATTCAGAATGCGGATGCCCTGAAGTCTCAGAGGAACTATAGCAGCATCCATAAATTTCGTGAATGTTCGGGGTGACAGTGCTAGACCGATCGGAAGAACCCGATACGGGTTCGCTTCACCTCTGAACGCGAACCTCAGGAACTTCCTGTGTTGAGGGAGGATTGATATGTGGAAGTAAGCGTCTTTTAGATCTACCGTTGCAAACCAGTCCTCGGACCTGATTTGTGACACGATTTGTTTGAGTGTTAGCATCTTGAATTTAAGCTTCCCTACAGAGCGGTTCAAGAGACGCAGATCTAAAATGGGACACACCCCCCCCCGTCTTTCTTTGGAACGATAAAGTAACGGCTGTAATATCCTGACTCCCTGCTGGGGAGAGGAACCCATTCTATAGCTCCCTTTAGCAGCAGAGTTTTTACCTCCTGTTCCATGACCAGCGCCTGCTCGGGGCCCACCACTGTGGTTAGAACCCCTCTGAACTGAGGAGGAGGCGACCTGAATTGAATGGCATAACCTCTCTTGACTGTGTGCATGACCCACTGAGACACATTGGGAAGATTTTTCCACTCCTCCAGAAAATCTACTAAGGGAACCAGCCTCTCGAGGCTTGTCTCTGGTTGAATATTGTGAGTGACAGACACAGTGCCCTGTAACGGCACACCGGCAGGGAACGACTGGTCTGAACACTCCAAGGCCCTCCTCAGAGGGGGCGAGCGTCCCTCGGGAAAACACTCGCCGGGCCCTTCTATGCCCTGTACCGGCAGGGTTAATAGAACGGACCCCTGAGGGCACCGGGAGAGACAGGGCACCGTCAAGTAAGGTGAACTCAAGTCTCTCTCTGTGGGGACCACCCTCAGAGCCCTGACACTTTTGGCGTCAGGACCTCTTCGACGCGGCCTGACTGTCCTCAGATCAGCCCTGCCCCTCGAAGACCTCGCCTGAGAGTGTCCCGCCTCGTCCCTCCAGTCTCTCTGTGGGGGGGCACGAGACGCGACGTTCTGCTTCTGTGGCACTCTCTTTGAGGAGCTACTCGACGGCTGGGGCTGCCCTCGCCCAGCAGCCAATGAAATCTTCTTCTCTTCCTGGAACCTCTCAGTGACAAGTGACAGAATTTAATGCATCACCAAAGAGACCCCTAGGAGAAACCGGGGCATTTAAAAGAAAATATTTTTCTCTCTCATTCATTTTAGATTGGTTCAACCATAAATGCCTCCCCACGGCCACCAGGGCTGCCATAGAACGGCCAATAGATCTAGCCGTCTCCTTGGTGGCCTGGAGAGAAAGATCAGCAGTCTGCCTCAATTATTTAATAATATCAGCTGAAATTTCTCCCTGCTCGCTAGCCTCTTTAAGCAGGTCAGCCTGATAAGCCTGCATTATAGCCATAGTGTGCATGCAGGCTGCCGCTTGGCCAGCCACTGAGTAAGCCTTCCCCACCAGTGTTGAAGTATTTTTTAAAGGTCTGGTGGGGAGCGCTGGAGCTTTAAGTGATTATGCCGATTCGGGAGAGAGATAGCTCGCTAGTCTCTTCCACCCTCGGCATCGTCACATAACCTTCATTTTTAGCACCCATAATATTAGAATAAATGTTTGAAGTGTGGGTGTAAATGCGCGCTGACATTGGTCTAGCCCAGGTCTTTGACACCTCAGTGTTAAGATCCGGGAAGAACAGTAAGCTCCAGCGAGAAGGCTGAATGCGTTTGGGCAGAAATCTGTCATCAAGTTTGCTTTTAATAAAAGACTCCTGCCTATCAGATGGCCACTCAATGCTGAGCTTTTCTACAGCATGGGACAAAACATCAATAAGCTCCTCATCAGGGGAAGACTGGAGTGATGAGTCTCCAGCCTCCTCTGTTCCAAGGCTTTCAACATCCTGCTCCTCAGAATTGGATAGCTGAAGCTCGGGAACATCATGTTGTGTCTCAACATGGGGAGAAGTAGCGGCGAACCGCGCTTCCACAGCCGCGATAGAGACACTGGATCTCATCGGTGAAGGCTGAGATAGGGCGGAGAACATCTCAAACCCCTCGGTGAGATACATTTGCGAACCCCACGACAAGCACCTCCGCTGTGCCTCGACAGAAGCGGGACCTGAGCCGCGGGGAACGCGCATCGAACCGCTCTCCTCAAAGAGTGATCGTCGGGAGCGCAGCGTCCTTAGGGGCAGACGCTCGCAATGCTCACAGTCAGCCCCCTTGAGAGCTGGCTGGGCATGCTGCGCTCCTAAACAAGCCACACATATTTGGTGTGAATCCCCACCCGTGAGAAATCGAGTACTGCGGGGGACACACTTTCTATAATGCGGCTCGCTCGGCACACTCTCTCTGCTCATTTTTCTGTGTTTTTATTTATTTTATTTTATTCCTGTCTAGTGCTTTTACAACTAGAGATAGACAAACACAAGAAGACAGTTTTCAAACACACACAGAGCGCTGCTGAAGTACAGAAGCTGATGCGCTTGTGATTCTGGGGTGCTTTATAATTTCCTGGTCGATGACGTCACTCTCCATGACGCTCACTCTCGCCATTGACTGATTTCATTCATGCTTCAGATGCACTAAGCTGGGGGCATTCCCACTGCGAGTTCACGCAGCGGTAGTTCCTGAAGGGGAACCTTGGATTGTTTTGGTTATTTTCAATGAGTTTGTGGATATGCTCGGCCCTGGCAGTTTTTAAGGCCTGTCTATAGCTGGAGACTCTGAACATTCTTCAGAGTCAATACAAAGTCGATCCAATATGGTGGCTGAAGTGAAAGAAATGTTGATCACGACAATAATGTTGAAACAATATTCACTAATGAAAATTTTTTATTGAAACGATTATTTTACTCATTATTTTGTGAGTTTCCCACAGACTTACATTCTATGTGTGGCAGCACTTCCCCATGGGGAAATATATGTTTATAATGTAAATATATAAACAGCCGATAGGCTGGTTTAAAATGCAAAATTATTCCCTGGCAGCTGGAGGTGCATTTGGAGCAGTAGAACTAAAGGTTTCACCAATGACGGATGTACATAAAGCAGCTTCGCTCATAAATGCTACTTTATCGGGCATTATAGGAAAGATTAAATGAAAATTACATTTCTAAATGATTTTCTAAAGACGATCAATTCCTTCAAAGATACATTCACATAAAAACACCCATGCCGTGTTTTGATTTTGATTTGTTTACTAAAGTAAGCCTTTTGGAAAATCTATTTGTGCTGGTCAGTGTTGATATTGTGGCACAAATAAATCAATATATAGGAAACCCTGATATATGTTTATGTGTGTATTTGTATTTTTTAAGTATTGTTGTTAGTGTAGCATGCTAACACCAGACTGTGCTTTGCGTGAAGAGCACTATTTGTGTGGCACTCAGAGTTGCTGCTTAAATAGAGTGTTTCAAATCTGCAATAAGTTTACATTCAGTTAGGGTGCTACCATAGAAGGCAGCTGTCTATAGACTGCAAGGCAGCCCATAGGTCACTGGAGCTTGTGCCTCTTTCTTTGTCTCAGATCTGCACTATGTAGTGTTGTCCAGCATGCTTTGCCAGGCTGCTGTGTTCAGAGCACTTACTTCATGTGTTAAAAACATCAAGACAGATGTGTTTACGACACTCTGGGGTAAACACATCTGTGGGGTTCAATAAGTAGGAACTTTGCAACACTACACAACACGGTAAAGTCCAAGAGAGGGAGCATGGGATGGTGGTTTAGAGGTAGAGAAATGACAAACACCATCTACACTGTATCTGAGCGTCATGTCGTAACGCGGCAACTAGATTGCTCACATTATAATCATTGAAGCTGTCTACACTGAAGGCACCCATTGCAAGGTAGCCTAATTCACACAAGCGCTCTCTCTAGCTTTCTTTTTTCTTTATCTTTCTCTTTTTCTGTGTGTCTCTGTCTCTCTCACTCACTTTCTAATAACTGCATTAGAATGCTATAAACGGCTCAAGCCTCCATTACCAGCTTTAAAATGACGTTTTGGAATTAGCAGAAGAAGTGTTGGATGAGATGCGGAAGAAACAATCCTACTCACAATAGCAATTTAGGTACAAAAACTAGATGATCGGCCCGGATCGGTGACCGGCTGATCAGTCTCACTTCTTTCCGATTTCGAGCCGATCCGTTTTGTTACCAGTGGCACAGTCAATAACATCACATCAGCCACGCATTCTCGCTCTCTTCTCTCCGACGACCCTTTCTCTCTCACACACACACGTCTCATTCACTCTATAATAATAATAGTGCTTGTATTGCGCATTATTTTAGTCAGTTTTGGAACATTAAATAGATGAGAAAGTAAAAAGGAAGCATGTTGTGTAACAGTATTGGGTCTGTGGATAAACTCTTAAAAGGACCGCAGTCCAATATCCCTGTTACTGTCTATCATATTAATCAAAGAACAAAAGAAAAGAAAACCACTTTCTGCTCTTGACTGGATACATTTGAATACTGAATACATAAAACTTTAAGGGTAAACTTTAATTTGTATTTAATTTTTACAATAAAGACTACAGAAATTAATTTTGATAAAAATTTACATCTTATCACTTTAATTTCATTAGTATTACCTGAATAAAACTTACTTAACCTGAATATTTAGTTTCATAGC